>NW_018736385.1:0-231228 GCF_002204515.2 Aedes aegypti
ATCCAATACACTGCAGGTTCGCTAGGATCCAAACGAAGCGATTGATGTTAAGAAATCGAGAATCCATTGATTTTTATTTAATTTTTAGGTAATCTATTATTTTTTTCATAATTTTTTAGGATTTCCCAAGCATGGGTCCCATTAAAAGATGGAGGCTTAGGTTTCGGTAGAGCGGAATTGATAATTCCAACAACAGCAAAATAGCTGGGATTTAAACGAAGCGATTAATGCTTAGTATTCGAGTATCCGTTGACATTTACTCAACTTTTTAGGAAATCTACGGAATTTTTATAAATTTTTTAAGATTTTCAAGCATGGGTCCCACTAAAAGTTGGAGGCTAAGGTTTTGTCAGAGCTATCAATTCGCCAAACGATGCGATTGGAAGCTTAGAAATCGAGTATCCGTTGATATTTACTCAACTTTTTAGGAAATCTGCGGATTTTTTATAATTTTTTAGGATTTTCAAGCATGGGTTCCACTAAAAGTTGGAGGCTTACGTTTGGCAGAGCAAATTGATAATTCCAATACACAGCAGGTTAGCTTGGATCCAGACGAAGCGATTGATGCTTAGAAATCGAAAATCCGTTGATATTACTCACTTTTTAGGAAATCTACGGATTTTATAGTTTTTTTAGGATTTTCAAGCATGGTTCCCACTAAAAGTTGGAGGCTAAGGTTTCGGCAGTGCGAATTGATAATTCCAACACATAGCAAGTTAGCTGGAATCCAGACTAAGCGATTGATGCTAAGAAAATCTAGTATCCGTTGATATTTACTCTACTTTTTAGGGAATCTACGGATTTGTTATAATTTTTTTGGAATTTTCAAGCATGGGTCCCACTAAAGAGTTAGAGGCTAAAGGTGGCGTGAATTGATAATTCCAATACACAAGCAAGTTAGCTAGGATTCAAACGAAGCGATTAATGCTTAGAAATCGAGAAATCCATTGATATTTACTCAACTTTTTAAGAAAATCTACGGATTTTTAATAATTTTTTAGGATTTTCAAGCGATGGGGTCCCACTAAAAGTTGGAGGCTAAGGTTTTGTGACTGAGCGAATTTGAGAATAGAGAAATAGAGAAATAGAGAGCGAATTTATAAATCCAATACACAGCAAGATAAGCTGGGATTCAAACGAAGTAGTTGATATTAAGAAACCGAGAATCCGGTGCTATGTACTTGATTTTTAGGAAATCTACGGATTTTTAATTTTTTAGGATTTTCAAGCATGGTCCCTCTGAAAAGTTGGAGGCTAAGGTTTTGTCAGAGCGAATTGATAATTCCAACACATAGCAAGTTAGCTTGATTCCAGACAAAGCGATTGATGCTAAGAAATCTAGTATCCGTTGATATTTACTCTACTTTTTAGGGAATCTACGGATTTGTTATAATTTTTTAGGATTTTCAAGCATGGGTCCCACTAAAGTTAGAGGCTAAGGTCTTTTGGCAGCGTGAATTGATAAATACAATACACAGCAAGTTAGCTAGGATCCAAACGAAGCGAGTGATGCTTAGAATCGAGAATCCGTTTGATATTTACTCAACTTTTTAGGAAATCTACGGATTTTATATATTTTTAGTATTTATCAAGCATGGGCCCCACTAAAAGTTGGAGGCTAAGGTTTTGACTGAGCGAATTGGTAATCCAATACACAGCAGGTAAGCTGGGATTTAAACGAAGCCAGTTGATGTTAAGAAACCGAGGAATCTGTAGCTATGGTACTTGATTTTTAGGAAATCTACGGATTTGTTATAATATTTTAGGATTTTCAGCATGTGTCCCACTAAAAGTTGGAGGCTAAGGTTTTGTCAGAGCGAATTGATAATTCCAATACACAGCAGATTAGCTTCGATACAGACGAAGCGATTGATGCTAAGAAATCGAAAATCCGTTGATATTTACTCATTTTTTAAGGAAATCTACGGATTTTTATAGTTTTTAAGGATTTTCAAGCATGGGTCCCACTAAAAGTTGGAGGCTAACGTTTTGGCAAAGCGAATTGATAATTCCATCACACAGCAAGTTAGCTGGAATCCAGACGAAGCGATTGATGCTAAGAAATCTAGTATCCGTTGATATTTACTCTACTTTTTAGGGAATCTACGGATATGTTATAATTTTTTAGGATTTTCAAGCATGGGTCCTACTAAAAGTTAGAGGCTAAGGTTTTGTCAGAGCGAATTGATAATTTCTACACACAGTAGGTAAGCTGGGATTCAAACGAAGCGATTAATGCTTAGAAATCGAGTATCCGTTGACAATTACTCAACTTTGTAGGAAATCTACGGATTTGTTATAATATTTTAGGATTTTCAAGCATGGGTCTCACTAAAAGTTGGAGGCTAAGGTTTTGGCAGTGTGAATCGATAAATCCAATACCACAGCAAGTTAGCTAGGATTCAAACGAAGCGATTAATGCTAAGAAATCGAGTATGCGTTGACATTTACTCAACTTTTTAGGAAATCTACGGATTTTCATATTTTTTTAGGATTTTCAAGCATGGGTCTCACTAAAAGTTGGAGGCTAAGGTTTTGACTGAGCAAATTGATAATTCCAACACACAGCAAGTTAGCTGGGATCCAGACCAAGCGATTGATGCTAAGAAATCCAGTTTGTGTTGATATTTACTCTACTTTTTTAGGAAATCTACGGATTAGTTATATTTTTTTAGGATTTTCAAGCATGGGTCCCACTAAAAGTTAGAGGCTAAGGTTTTGGCAGTGTGAATCGATAAATCCAATACACAGCAAGTTAGCTAGGATCCAAACGATGCAATTGAAGCTTAGAAATCGAGTATCCGTTGATATTTACTCAACTTTTCAGGAAATCTACGGATTTTTATAATTTTTTAGGATTTTTCAAGCATGGGTTCCACTAAAAGTTGGAGGCTAACGTTTGGCAGAGCAAATTGATAATTCCAATACTCAGCAGGTTAGCTTGGATCCAGACGAAGTGATTGATGCTAAGAAATCGAAAATACGTTGATATTACTCAACTTTTTAGGAAATCTACGGATTTGTTATAATATTTAAGGATTTTCAAGCATGGTTCCCACTAAAAGTTGGAGGCTAAGGTTTCGGCAGTGCGAATTGATAATTCCAACACACAGCAAGTTAGCTGGAATCCAGACCAAGCGATTGATGCTAAGAAATCCAGTTTGTGTTGATATTTACTCTACTTTTTAGGAAATCTACGGATATGTTATATTTTTTGGGATTTTCAAGCATGGGTCCCACTAAAAGTTAGAGGCTAAGGTTTTGGCAGCGTGAATTGATAAATCCAATACACCGCAAGTTAGCTAGGATGTAAACGAAGCGATTGATGCTTAGAAATTCAGAATCCGTTGATATTTACTCAACTTTTTAGGAAATCTACGGATTTCTATATTTTTTTATTCTACGGATTTGTTATAATATTTAAGTATTTTCAAGCATGGGCCCCACTAAAAGTTGGAGGCTAAGGTTTTGACTGAGCGAATTGGTAAATCCTATACACAGCAGGTAAGCTGGGATTTAAACGAAGCAGTTGATGTTAAGAAACCGAGAATCTGTAGCTATGTACTTGATTTTTAGTAAATCTACGGATTTGTTATAATATTTAAGGATTTTCAAGCATGTGTCCCACTAAAAGTTGGAGGCTAAGGTTTTGTCAGAGCGAATTGATAATTTCAACACACAGCAATTTAGCTGGGATCCAGACCAAGCGATTGATGTTGAGAAATCTAGTTTCTGTTGATATTTACTCAACTTTTTAGGGAATCTACGGATTTGTTATAATATTTTAGGATTTTCAGGCATGGGTCCCACTAAAAGTTAGAGGCTAAGGTTTTGGCAGCGTGAATTGATAAATCCAATACACAGCAAGTTAGCTAGGATCAAAACGAAGCGATTGATGCTTAGAAATCGAGAATCCGTTGATATTTACTCAACTTTTTAGGAAATCTACGGATTTCTATATTTTTTTTATTCTACGGATTTGTTATAATATTTAAGTATTTTCAAGCATGGGCCCCACTAAAAGTTGGAGGCTAAGGTTTTGACTGAGCGAATTGGTAAATCCTATACACAGCAGGTAAGCTGGGATTTAAACGAAGCAGTTGATGTTAAGAAACCGAGAATCTGTAGCTATGTACTTGATTTTTAGTAAATCTACGGATTTGTTATAATATTTAAGGATTTTCAAGCATGTGTCCCACTAAAAGTTGGAGGCTAAGGTTTTGTCAGAGCGAATTGATAATTTCAACACACAGCAATTTAGCTGGGATCCAGACCAAGCGATTGATGTTGAGAAATCTAGTTTCTGTTGATATTTACTCAACTTTTTAGGGAATCTACGGATTTGTTATAATATTTTAGGATTTTCAGGCATGGGTCCCACTAAAAGTTAGAGGCTAAGGTTTTGGCAGCGTGAATTGATAAATCCAATACACAGCAAGTTAGCTAGGATTCAAACGAAGCGATTAATGCTTAGAAATCTAGAATCCGTTGATATTTACTCAACTTTTTAGGAAATCTACGGATTTTAAATTTTTTAGGATTTTCAAGCATGGGTCCCACTAAAAGTTGGAGGCTAAGGTTTTGTCAGAGCAAATTGATAATTCCAACACACAGCAAGTTAGCTGGGATCCAGACCAAGCGATTGATGCTAAGAAATCCAGTTTGTGTTGATATTTACTCTACTTTTTAGGAAATCTAAGGATTAGTTATATTTTTATATAATTTTCAAGCATGGGTCCCACTAAAAGTTAGAGGCTAAGGTTTCGGCAGCATGAATTGATAAATCCAATACACAGCAAGTTAGCTAGGATCCAAACTAAGCGATTGAAGCTTAGAAATCGAGTATCCGTTGATATTTACTCAACTTTCTAGGAAATCTACGGATTTTTATAATTTTTTAGGATTTTCAAGCATGGGTCCCACTAAAAGTTGGAGGCTAAGGTTTTGACTGAGCGAATTGGTAAATCCAATACACAGCAGGTAAGCTGGGATTTAAACGAAGCAGTTGATGTTAAGAAACCGAGAATCTGTAGCTATGTACTTGATTTTTAGGAAATCTACGGATTTTTTATAATTTTTAAGGATTTTCAAGCATGTGTCCCACTAAAAGTTGGAGGCTAAGGTTTTGTCAGAGCAAATTGATAATTCCAACACACAGCAAGTTAGCTAGGATCCAGACCAAGCGATTGATGCTAAGAAATCTAGTTTCTGTTGATATTTACTCAACTTTTTAGGGAATCTACGGATTTGTTATAATATTTTAGGATTTTCAAGCATGGGTTAGTTAGAGGCTAAGGTTTTGGCAGTGTGAATTGATAAATCCAATACACAGCAAGTAAGCTAGGATCCAGACGAATCGGTTGATGCTTAGAAATCGATAATCCGTTGATATTTACTCAACTTTATAGGAAATCTACGGATTTTTATAATTTTTAGGATTTTCAAGCATGGGCCCCACTAAAAGTTGGAGGCTAACGTTTTGGCAGAGCAAATTGATAATTGCAATACACAGCAGGTTAGCTTGGATCCAAACGAAGCGGTTGATGATAAGAAATCGAGAATCCGTTGATATTTACTCAACTTTTTAGGAAATCTACGGATTTTTATATTTTTTAAGATTTTTAAACATGGGTCCCACTAAAAGTTGGAGGCTAAGGTTTTGACTGAGTGAATTAGTAAATCCAATACACAGCATGTTAGCTAGGATCAAAACGAAGCAATTGATGCTAAGAAATCAAGAATCCGTAGATACTAACTAAAGTTTTTAGGAAATCTACGGATTTTTAGAATTTTTTTAGGATTTTCAAGCATGGGTCCCACTAAAAGTTGGAGGCTAACGTTTTGCAGAGCAAATTGATAATTCCAATACACAGCAGGTTAGCTTGGATCCAGACGAAGCGATTGATGCTAAGATATCGAAAATCCGTTGATATTACTCAACTTTTAGGAAATCTACGGATTTTTATAATTTTTTAGGATTTTCAGGCATGGGTCCCACTAAAAGTTGGAGGCTACGGTTTCGGCAGTGCGGATTGATAATTCCAATACACAGCAAGTTAGCTGGGATCCAGTCGAAGCGATTGATGCTTAGAAATCGAGAATCCGTTGATATTTACTCAACTTTTTAGGAAATCTACGGATTTTTATATTTTTTTAAGATTTTCAAGCATGGGTCCCACTAATAGTTGAAGGCTAAGGTTTTGACTGAGCGATTTAGTAAATCAAATACACAGCAGGTTAGCTAGGATCCAGACGAAGCGATTGATGCTAAGAAATCGAGAATCCGTTGATATTTACTCAACTTTTAAGGAAATCTACGGATTTTTATAATATTTTAGGATTTTCAAACATGGGTCCCACTAAAAGTTGGAGGCTAACGATTTGTCAGAGCGAATTGATAATTCCAACACATAGCAAATTAGCTGGAATCCAGACGAAGCGATTGATGCAAAGAAATCTAGTATCAGTTGATATTTACTCTACTTTTTAGTGAATCTACGGATTTGTATAATTTTTTGGGACTTTCAAGCATGGGTCCCACTAAAAGTTAGAGGCTAAGGTTTTGACTGAGCGTGAATTGATAAATCCAATACACAGCAAGTTAGCTTGGATTCAAAAGAAGCGATTAATGCCTAGAAATCGAGAATCCGTTGATATATACTCAACTTTTTAGGAAATCTACGGATTTTTATAGTTTTTTAGGATTTTCAAGCATGGGTCCCACTAAAAGTTGGAGGCTAACGTTTTGTCAGAGTGAATTGATAATTCCAACACATAGCAAGTTAGCTGGAATCCAGACGAAGCGATTGATGCAAAGAAATCTAGTATCCGTTGATATTTACTCAACTTTTTAGGGAATCTACGGATTTGTTATAATTTTTTAGGATTTTCAAGCATGGGTCCCGCCAAAAGTTAGAGTTTTGACTGAGCGAATTGGTAAATCCAATACACAGCAGGTAAGCTGGGATTTAAACGAAGCAGTTGATGTTAAGAAACCGAGAATCCGTTGCTATGTACTTGATTTTTAGGAAATCTACGGATATTTATTTTATTTAGGATTTTCAAGCATGGGTCCCACTAAAAGTTGGAGGCTAACGTTTTGTCAGAGCGAATTGATAATTCCAACACATAGCAAGTTAGCTGGAATCCAGACGAAGCGATTGATGCAAAGAAATCTAGTATCCGTTCATATTTACTCAACTTCTTAGGGAATCTACGGATTTGTTATAATTTTTTAGGATTTTCAAGCATGGGTCCCACTAAAAGTTGGAGGCTAAGGTTTTGTCAGAGCGAATTGATAATTCCAACACACAGCAAGTTAGCTGGGATCCAGACCAAGCGATTGATGCTAAGAAATCTAGTTTCTGTTGGTATTTACTCAACTTTTTAGGAAATCTACGGATTTCTATATTTTTTTAGGATTTTCAAGCATGGGCCCCACTAAAAGTTGGAGGCTAAGGTTTTGACTGAGCGAATTGGTAAATCCAATACACAGCAGGTTAGCTGGGATCCAAACGAAGTAGTTGATATTAAGAAACCGAGAATCCGTTGCTATGTACTTGATTTTTAGGAAATCTACGGATTTTTAATTTTTTAGGATATTCAAGCATGGGTCCCACTAAAAGTTGGAGGCTAAGGTTTTGTCAGAGCGAATTGATAATTTCAACACACAGCAAGTTAGCTGGGATCCAGACGAAGCCATTGATGCTAAGAAATCTTGTATCCGTTGATATTTACTCTACTTTTTAGGGAATCTACGGATTTGTCATAATTTTTTAGGATTTTCAAGCATGGATCCCACTAAAAGTTAGAGGCTAAGGTTTTGGCAGTGTGCATTGATAAATCCAATTCACAGCAAGTTAGCAAGGATCCAAACGAAGCGATTGATGCATAGAAATCGAGAATCCGTTGGTATTTACTCAACTTTTTAGGAAATCTACGGATTTTTATAATTTTTTAGGATTTTCAAGCATGGGTCCCACTAAAAATTGAAGGCTAAGGTTTTGACTGAGCGAATTGGTAAATCCAATACACTGAAGGTTAGCTGGGATCCAAACGAAGCGATTGATGTTAAGAA
Organism: Aedes aegypti; assembly: GCF_002204515.2. NCBI lineage: Eukaryota > Metazoa > Arthropoda > Insecta > Diptera > Culicidae > Aedes > Aedes aegypti. The sequence continues at coordinate 8,078 of NW_018736385.1, forward strand.
ATCGAGAATCCGTTGATATTTATTTAATTTTTAGGTAATCTATTATATTTTTCATAATTTTTTAAGATTTTCAAGCATGAGTCCCACTAAAAGATGGAGGCTAAGGTTTCGATAGAGCGAATTGATAAATCCAATACACAGCAAGTTAGCTAGGATCCAAACAAAGCGATTGATGCTTGAAAATCGAGAATCCGTTGATATTTACTCAACTTTTAGGAAATCTACGGATTTTTATAATTTTTTAGGATTTTCAAGCATGGGTCCCACTAAAAGTTGGAGGCTAAGGTTTTGACTGAGCGAATTGGTAAATCCAATACACAGCAGGTTAGCTGGGATCCAAACGAAGTAGTTGATATCAAGAAACCGAGAATCCGTTGCTATGTACTTGATTTTTAGGAAATCTACGGATTTTTAATTTTTTAGTATTTTCAAGCATGGGTCCCACTAAAAGTTGGAGGCTAAGGTTTTGTCAGAGCGAATTGATAATTTCAACACACAGCAAGTTAGCTGGGATCCAGTCGAAGCCATTGATGCTAAGAAATCTTGTATCCGTTGATATTTACTCTACTTTTTAGGGAATCTACGGATTTGTCATAATTTTTTAGGATTTTCAAGCATGGATCCCACTAAAAGTTAGAGGCTAAGGTTTTGACTGAGCGTGAATTGATAAATCCAATTAACAGCAAGTTAGCAAGGATCCAAACGAAGCGATTGATGCACAGCAAGTTAGCTGGGATCCAGACCAAGCGATTGATGCTAAGAAATCTAGTTTCTGTTGATATTTACTCATATTTTTAGGGAATCTACGGATTTGTTATAATATTTTAGGATTTTCAAGCATGGATCCCACTAAAAGTTAGAGGCTAAGGTTTTGACTGAGCGTGAATTGATAAATCCAATTCACAGCAAGTTAGCAAGGATCCAAACGAAGCGATTGATGCATAGAAATCGAGAATCCGTTGATATTTACTCAACTTTTTAGGAAATCTACGGATTTTTATATTTTTTTAGGATTTTCAAGCATGGGTCCCACTAAAAATTGAAGGCTAAGGTTTTGACTGAGCGAATTGGTAAATCCAATGCACTGCAGGTTAGCTGGGATCCAAACGAAGCGATTGATGTTAAGAAATCGAGAATCCGTTGATATTTATTTAATTTTTAGGTAATTTATTATATTTTTCATAATTTTTTAAGATTTTCAAGCATGGGTCCCTCTAAAAGTTGGAGGCTAAGGTTTTGACTGAGCGAATTGGTAAATCCAATACACAGCAGGTAAGCTGGGATTTAAACGAAGCAGTTGATGTTAAGAAACCGAGAATCCGTTGCTATGTACTTGATTTTTAGGAAATCAAAATGGATATTTATGTTATTTAGGATTTTCAAGCATGGGTCCCACTAAAAGTTGGAGGCTAAGGTTTTGTCAGAGCGAATTGATAATTCCAACACATAGCAAGTTAGCTAGGATTTAAACGAAGCGATTAATGCTTAGAAATCGAGTATCCGTTTATATTTACTCAACTTTTTAGGAAATCTACGGATTTTTATAATTTTTTAGGATTTTCAAGCATGGGTCCCACTAAAAGTTGGAGGCTAAGGTTTTGACTGAGCGAATTGAGAATAGAGAAATAGAGAATAGAGAGCGAATTGGTAAATCCAATACACAGCAGGTTAGCTGGGATTCAAACGAAGTAGTTGATATTAAGAAACCGAGAATCCGTTGCTATATACTTGATTTTTAGGAAATCTACGGATATTTATTTTATTTAGGATTTTCAAGCATGGGTCCCACTAAAAGTTAGAGGCTAAGGTTTTGGCAGCGTGAATTGATAAATCCAATACACAGCAAGTTAGCTAGGATCCAAACGAAGCGATTGATGCTTAGAAATCGAGAATCCGTTGATATTAACTCAACTTTTTAGGAAATCTACGGATTTCTATATTTTTTTTAATCTACGGATTTGTTATAATATTTAAGTATTTTCAAGCATGGGCCCCACTAAAAGTTGGAGGCTAAGGTTTTGACTGAGCGAATTGGTAAATCCTATACACAGCAGGTAAGCTGGGATTTAAACGAAGCAGTTGATGTTAAGAAACCGAGAATCTGTAGCTATGTACTTGATTTTTAGGAAATCTACGGATTTGTTATAATATTTAAAGATTTTCAAGCATGTGTCCCACTAAAAGTTGGAGGCTAAGGTTTTGTCAGAGCGAATTGATAATTTCAACACACAGCAAGTTAGCTGGGATCCAGACCAAGCGATTGATGTTGAGAAATCTAGTTTCTGTTGATATTTACTCAACTTTTTAGTGAATCTACGGATTTGTTATAATATTTTAGGATTTTCAGGCATGGGTCCCAGCTGGGATTCAAACGAAGTAGTTGATATTAAGAAACCGAGAATCCGTTGCTATATACTTGATTTTTAGGAAATCTACGGATATTTATTTTATTTAGGATTTTCAAGCATGGGTCCCACTAAAAGTTAGAGGCTAAGGTTTTGGCAGCGTGAATTGATAAATCCAATACACAGCAAGTTAGCTAGGATCCAAACGAAGCGATTGATGCTTAGAAATCGAGAATCCGTTGATATTAACTCAACTTTTTAGGAAATCTACGGATTTCTATATTTTTTTTAATCTAAGGATTTGTTATAATATTTAAGTATTTTCAAGCATGGGCCCCACTAAAAGTTGGAGGCTAAGGTTTTGACTGAGCGAATTGGTAAATCCTATACACAGCAGGTAAGCTGGGATTTAAACGAAGCAGTTGATGTTAAGAAACCGAGAATCTGTAGCTATGTACTTGATTTTTAGTAAATCTACGGATTTGTTATAATATTTAAGGATTTTCAAGCATGTGTCCCACTAAAAGTTAGAGGCTAAGGTTTTGTCAGAGCGAATTGATAATTTCAACACACAGCAAGTTAGCTGGGATCCAGACCAAGCGATTGATGTTGAGAAATCTAGTTTCTGTTGATATTTACTCAACTTTTTAGTGAATCTACGGATTTGTTATAATATTTTAGGATTTTCAGGCATGGGTCCCAGCTGGGATTCAAACGAAGTAGTTGATATTAAGAAACCGAGAATCCGTTGCTATATACTTGATTTTTAGGAAATCTACGGATATTTATTTTATTTAGGATTTTCAAGCATGGGTCCCACTAAAAGTTAGAGGCTAAGGTTTTGGCAGCGTGAATTGATAAATCCAATACACAGCAAGTTAGCTAGGATCCAAACGAAGCGATTGATGCTTAGAAATCAAGAATCCGTTGATACTAACTAAACTTTTTAGGAAATCTACGGATTTTTAGAATTTTTTTAGGATTTTCAAGCATGGGTCCCACTAAAAGTTGGAGGCTAACGTTTTGCAGAGCAAATTGATAATTCCAATACACAGCAGGTTAGCTTGGATCCAGACGAAGCGATTGATGCTAAGATATCGAAAATCCGTTGATATTACTAAACTTTTAGGAAATCTACGGATTTTTATAATTTTTTAGGATTTTCAGGCATGGGTCCCACTAAAAGTTGGAGGCTACGGTTTCGGCAGTGCGGATTGATAATTCCAATACACAGCAAGTTAGCTGGGATCCAGTCGAAGCGATTGATGCTTAGAAATCGAGAATCCGTTGATATTTACTCAACTTTTTAGGAAATCTACGGATTTTTATATTTTTTTAAGATTTTCAAGCATGGGTCCCACTAATAGTTGAAGGCTAAGGTTTTGACTGAGCGATTTAGTAAATCAAATACACAGCAGGTTAGATAGGATCCAGACGAAGCGATTGATGCTAAGAAATCGAGAATCCGTTGATATTTACTCAACTTTTTAGGAAATCTACGGATTTTTATAATTTTTTAGGATTTTCAAACATGGGTCCCACTAAAAGTTGGAGGCTAACGTTTTGTCAGAGCGAATTGATAATTCCAACACATAGCAAATTAGCTGGAATCCAGACGAAGCCATTGATGCTAAGAAATCTAGTATCAGTTGATATTTACTCTACTTTTTAGTGAATCTACGGATTTGTATAATTTTTTGGGACTTTCAAGCATGGGTCCCACTAAAAGTTGGAGGCTAAGGTTTTGACTGAGCGAATTAGTAAATCAAATACACAGCAGGTTAGCTTGGATCTAGACGAAGCGATTGATGCTAAGAAATCGATAATTCGTTGATATTTACTCAATTTTTTAGGAAATCTACGGATTTTATAGTTTTTTTAAGATTTTCAAGCATGGGTCCCACTAAAAGTTGGAGGCTAAGGTTTTGTCAGAGCGAATTGATAATTCCAACACATAGCAAGTTAGCTGGAATCCAGACGAAGCGATTGATGCTAAGAAATCTAGTATCCGTTGATATTTACTCTACTTTTTAAGGAATCTACGGATTTTTATAATTTTTTTGGGATTTTCAGGCATGGGTCCCACTAAAAGTTGGAGGCTAAGGTTTCGGCAGTGCGAATTGATAATTCCAATACACAGCAAGTTAGCTGGGATCCAGACGAAGCGATTGATGCTTAGAAATCGAGAATCCGTTGATATTTACTCAACTTTTTAGGAAATCTACGGATTTTTATAATTTTTTAAGATTTTCAAGCATGGGTCCCACTAATGTTGGAGGCTATGGGTTTGACTGAGCGAATTAGTAAATCAAATACACAGCAGGTTAGCTAGGATCCAAACGAAGCGATTGATGCTAAGAAATCGAGAATCCGTTGATATTTACTCAACTTTTTAGGAAATCTACGGATTTTTATAATTTTTTAGGATTTTCAAGCATGGGTCCCACTAAAAGTTGGAGGCTTACGTTTTGTCAGAGCGAATTGATAATTCCAACACATAGCAAGTTAGCTGGAATCCAGACGAAGCGATTGATGCTAAGAAATCTAGTATCCGTTGATATTACTCTACTTTTTAGGGAATCTACGGATTTTTATATTTTTTTGGGATTTTTAAGCATGGGTCCCACTAAAAGTTAGAGGCTAAGGTTTTGGCAGCGTGAATTGATAAATCCAATACACAGCAAGTTAGCTAGGATCCAAACGAAGCGATTGATGCTTAGAAATCGAAAATCCGTTGATATTTACTAAACTTTTTTAGGAAATCTACGGATTTCTATAATTTTTTAGGATTTTCAAGCATGGGTCCCACTAAAAGTTAGAGGCTAAGGTTTTGACTGAGCGAATTGGTAAATCCAATACACAGCAGGTAAGCTGGGATTTAAACGAAGCAGTTGATGTTAAGAAACCGAGGATCTGTTGCTATATACATGATTTTTAGGAAATCTACGGATTTGTTATAATTTTTAAGGATTTTCCAGCATGTGTCCCACTAAAAGTTGGAGGCTAAGGTTTTGTCAGAGCAAATTGATAATTCCAACACACAGCAAGTTAGCTAGGATCCAGACCAAGCGATTGATGCTAAGAAATCTAGTTTCTGTTGATATTTACTCAACTTTTTAGGGAATCTACGGATTTGTTATAATATTTTAGGATTTTCAAGCATGGGTCCCACTAAAAGTTAGAGGCTAAGGTTTTGGCAGTGTGAATTGATAAATCCAATACACAGCAAGTTAGCTAGGATCCAGACGAATCGGTTGATGCTTAGAAATCGATAATCCGTTGATATTTACTCAACTTTATAAGAAATCTACGGATTTTTATAATTTTTAGGATTTTCAAGCATGGGCCCCACTAAAAGTTGGAGGCTAACGTTTTGGCAGAGCAAATTGATAATTGCAATACACAGCAAGTTAGCTAGGATCCAAACGAAGCGGTTGATGCTAAGAAATCGAGAATCCGTTGATATTTACTCAACTTTTTAGGAAATCTACGGATTTTTATATTTTTTAGGATTTTTAAACATGGGTCCCACTAAAAGTTGGAGGCTAAGGTTTTGACTGAGTGAATTAGTAAATCCAATACACAGCATGTTAGCTAGGATCCAAACGAAGCAATTGATGCTAAGAAATCAAGAATCCGTTGATACTAACTAAACTTTTTAGGAAATCTACGGATTTTTAGAATTTTTTTAGGATTTTCAAGCATGGGTCCCACTAAAAGTTGGAGGCTAACGTTTTGCAGAGCAAATTGATAATTCCAATACACAGCAGGTTAGCTTGGATCCAGACGAAGCGATTGATGCTAAGATATCGAAAATCCGTTGATATTACTCAACTTTTAGGAAATCTACGGATTTTTATAATTTTTTAGGATTTTCAGGCATGGGTCCCACTAAAAGTTGGAGGCTACGGTTTCGGCAGTGCGGATTGATAATTCCAATACACAGCAAGTTAGCTGGGATCCAGTCGAAGCGATTGATGCTTAGAAATCGAGAATCCGTTGATATTTACTCAACTTTTTAGGAAATCTACGGATTTTTATATTTTTTTAAGATTTTCAAGCATGGGTCCCACTAATAGTTGAAGGCTAAGGTTTTGACTGAGCGATTTAGTAAATCAAATACACAGCAGGTTAGCTAGGATCCAGACGAAGCGATTGATGCTAAGAAATCGAGAATCCGTTGATATTTACTCAACTTTTTAGGAAATCTACGGATTTTTATAATTTTTTAGGATTTTCAAACATGGGTCCCACTAAAAGTTGGAGGCTAACGTTTTGTCAGAGCGAATTGATAATTCCAACACATAGCAAATTAGCTGGAATCCAGACGAAGCCATTGATGCTAAGAAATCTAGTATCAGTTGATATTTACTCTACTTTTTAGTGAATCTACGGATTTGTATAATTTTTTGGGACTTTCAAGCATGGGTCCCACTAAAAGTTGGAGGCTAAGGTTTTGACTGAGCGAATTAGTAAATCAAATACACAGCAGGTTAGCTTGGATCTAGACGAAGCGATTGATGCTAAGAAATCGAAAATCCGTTGATATTTACTCAATTTTTTAGGAAATCTACGGATTTTATAGTTTTTTTTAAGATTTTCAAGCATGGGTCCCACTAAAAGTTGGAGGCTAAGGTTTTGTCAGAGCGAATTGATAATTCCAACACATAGCAAGTTAGCTGGAATCCATACGAAGCGATTGATGCTAAGAAATCTAGTATCCGTTGATATTTACTCTACTTTTTAAGGAATCTACGGATTTTTATAATTTTTTTGGGATTTCAGGCATGGGTCCCACTAAAAGTTGGAGGCTAAGGTTTCGGCAGTGCGAATTGATAATTCCAATACACAGCAAGTTAGCTGGGATCCAGACGAAGCGATTGTTGCTTAGAAATCGAGAATCCGTTGATATTTACTCAACTTTTTAGGAAATCTACGGATTTTTATAATTTTTTAAGATTTTCAAGCATGGGTCCCACTAATGTTGGAGGCTATGGGTTTGACTGAGCGAATTAGTAAATCAAATACACAGCAGGTTAGCTAGGATCCAAACGAAGCGATTGATGCTAAGAAATCGAGAATCCGTTGATATTTACTCAACTTTTTAGGAAATCTACGGATTTTTATAATTTTTTAGGATTTTCAAGCATGGGTCCCACTAAAAGTTGGAGGCTTACGTTTTGTCAGAGCGAATTGATAATTCCAACACATAGCAAGTTAGCTGGAATCCAGACGAAGCCATTGATGCTAAGAAATCTAGTTTCAGTTGATATTTACTCTACTTTTTAGTGAATCTACGGATTTGTATAATTTTTTGGGACTTTCAAGCATGGGTCCCACTAAAAGTTGGAGGCTAAGGTTTTGACTGAGCGAATAAGTAAATCAAATACACAGCAGGTAAGCTTGGATCTAGACGAAGCGATTGATGCTAAGAAATCGAAAATCCGTTGATATTTACTCAATTTTTTAGGAAATCTACGAAATTTTATAGTTTTTTAGGATTTTCAAGCATGGGTCCCACTAAAAGTTGGAGGCTAAGGTTTTGTCAGAGCGAATTGATAATTCGAACACATAGCAAGTTAGCTGGAATCCAGACGAAGCGATTGATGCTAAGAAATCTAGTATCCGTTGATATTACTCTACTTTTTAGGGAATCTACGGATTTTTATATTTTTTTGGGATTTTTAAGCATGGGTCCCACTAAAAGTTAGAGGCTAAGGTTTTGGCAGCGTGAATTGATAAATCCAATACACAGCAAGTTAGCTAGGATCCAAACGAAGCGATTGATGCTTAGAAATCGAAAATCCGTTGATATTTACTAAACTTTTTTAGGAAATCTACGGATTTCTATAATTTTTTAGGATTTTCAAGCATGGGTCCCACTAAAAGTTAGAGGCTAAGGTTTTGACTGAGCGAATTGGTAAATCCAATACACAGCAGGTAAGCTGGGATTTAAACGAAGCAGTTGATGTTAAGAAACCGAGGATCTGTTGCTATATACATGATTTTTAGGAAATCTACGGATTTGTTATAATTTTTAAGGATTTTCAAGCATGTGTCCCACTAAAAGTTGGAGGCTAAGGTTTTGTCAGAGCGAATTGATAATTCCAACACACAGCAAGTTAGCTGGGATCCAGACCAAGCGATTGATGCTAAGAAATCTAGTTTCTGTTGGTATTTACTCAACTTTTTAGGAAATCTACGGATTTCTATATTTTTTTAGGATTTTCAAGCATGGGCCCCACTCAAAGTTGGAGGCTAAGGTTTTGACTGAGCGAATTGGTAAATCCAATACACAGCAGGTTAGCTGGGATTCAAACGAAGTAGTTGATATTCAGAAACCGAGAATCCGGTTCTATGTTGTTTTTAGGAAATCTACGGATTTGTTATAATTTTTAAGGATTTTCAAGCATGTGTCCCACTAAAAGTTGGAGGCCAAGGTTTTGTCAGAGCGAATTGATAATTCCAACACACAGCAAGTTAGCTGGGATCCAGACCAAGCGATTGATGCTAAAAAATCTAGTTTCTGTTGATATTTACTCAAATTTTTAGGGACTCTACGGATTTGTTATAATATTTTAGGATTTTCAAGCATGGGTCCCACTAAAAGTTAGAGGCTAAGGTTTTGGCAGTGTGAATTGATAAATCCAATACACAGCAAGTAAGCTAGGATTCAAACGAAGCGATTAATGCTAAGAAATCGAAAATCCGTTGATATTTACTCAAATGTTCAGGAAATCTACGGATTTTTATAATTTTTTTGGATTTTCAAGCATGGGTCCCACTAAAAGTTGGAGGCTAAGGTTTTGACTGAGCGAATTGGTAAATCCAATACACAGCAGGTTAGCTGGGATCCAAACGAAGTAGTTGATATTAAGAAACCGAGAATCCGTTGCTATGTACTTGATTTTTAGGAAATCTACGGATTTTTAATTTTTTAGGATTTTCAAGCATGGGTCCCACTAAAAGTTGGAGGCTAAGGTTTTGTCAGAGCGAATTGATAATTTCAACACACAGCAAGTTAGCTGGGATCCAGACGAAGCCATTGATGCTAAGAAATCTTGTATCCGTTGATATTTACTCTACTTTTTAGGGAATCTACGGATTTGTCATAATTTTTTAGGATTTTCAAGCATGGATCCCACTAAAAGTTAGAGGCTAAGGTTTTGGCAGTGTGCATTGATAAATCCAATTCACAGCAAGTTAGCAAGGATCCAAACGAAGCGATTGATGCATAGAAATCGAGAATCCGTTGATATTTACTCAAGTTTTTAGGAAATCTACGGATTTTTATATTTTTTAGGATTTTCAAGCATGGGTCCCACTAAAAGTTGAAGGCTAAGGTTTTGACTGAGCGAATTGGTAAATCCAATGCACTGCAGGTTAGCTGGGATCCAAACGAAGCGATTGATGTTAAGAAATCGAGAATCCGTTGATATTTATTTAATTTTTAGGTAATCTATTATATTTTTCATAATTTTTTAAGATTTTCAAGCATGGGTCCCTCTAAAAGTTGGAGGCTAAGGTTTTGACTGAGCGAATTGGTAAATCCAATACACAGCAGGTAAGCTGGGATTTAAACGAAGCAGTTGATGTTAAGAAACCGAGAATCCGTTGCTATGTACTTGATTTTTAGGAAATCAAATGGGATTTTTATTTTTTTTAGGATTTCAAGGCATGGGTCCGCACTAAAAAGTTGGAGGCTAAGGTTTTGTCAGAGCGATTGATTAAATTCCAACACATAGCAGTTAGCTAGGATTTAAACGAAGCGATTAATGCTTAGAAATCGAGTATCCGTTTGATATTATCAACTTTTTAGGAAATCTTACGATTTTTATAATTTTAGGATTTTCAAGCATGTGTCCCACTAAAGTTGGAGGCTAAGGTTTTGACTGAGCGATTGAGAATAGAAAATAGAGAATAGAGAGCGAATTTTGGTAAATCCAAACACAGCAGTTAGCTGGGATTTCATACGAAAGTAGTGATATTAAGAAACCGAGAAATCCGTTGCTATATACTTGCATTTTTTAGGAAAATCTACGGATATTTATTTTATTTAGGATTTTCAAGCATGGGTTTCCCACTAAAAGTTAGAGGCTAAGGTTTGGCAGAGGGCTAAGGTTTTGAGAAATCTAGTTTCTGTTGATATTTACTCAACTTTTTAGTGAATCTACGGATTTGTTATAATATTTTAGGATTTTCAGGCATGGGTCCCAGCTGGGATTCAAACGAAGTAGTTGATATTAAGAAACCGAGAATCCGTTGCTATATACTTGATTTTTAGGAAATCTACGGATATTTATTTTATTTAGGATTTTCAAGCATGGGTCCCACTAAAAGTTAGAGGCTAAGGTTTTGGCAGCGTGAATTGATAAATCCAATACACAGCAAGTTAGCTAGGATCCAAACGAAGCGATTGATGCTTAGAAATCGAGAATCCGTTGATATTAACTCAACTTTTTAGGAAATCTACGGATTTCTATATTTTTTTAATCTAAGGATTTGTTATAATATTTAAGTATTTTCAAGCATGGGCCCCACTAAAAGTTGGAGGCTAAGGTTTTGACTGAGCGAATTGGTAAATCCTATACACAGCAGGTAAGCTGGGATTTAAACGAAGCAGTTGATGTTAAGAAACCGAGAATCTGTAGCTATGTACTTGATTTTTAGTAAATCTACGGATTTGTTATAATATTTAAGGATTTTCAAGCATGTGTCCCACTAAAAGTTAGAGGCTAAGGTTTTGTCAGAGCGAATTGATAATTTCAACACACAGCAAGTTAGCTGGGATCCAGACCAAGCGATTGATGTTGAGAAATCTAGTTTCTGTTGATATTTACTCTACTTTTTAGTGAATCTACGGATTTGTTATAATATTTTAGGATTTTCAGGCATGGGTCCCAGCTGGGATTCAAACGAAGTAGTTGATATTAAGAAACCGAGAATCCGTTGCTATATACTTGATTTTTAGGAAATCTACGGATATTAATTTTATTTAGGATTTTCAAGCATGGGTCCCACTAAAAGTTAGAGGCTAAGGTTTTGGCAGCGTGAATTGATAAATCCAATACACAGCAAGTTAGCTAGGATCCAAACGAAGCGATTGATGCTTAGAAATCAAGAATCCGTTGATATTACTCAACTTTTTAGGAAATCTACGGATTTTTATATTTTTTTAAGGATTTTCAAGCATGGGTCCCACTAAAAGTTGGAGGCTAAGGTTTTGCATGAGCGAATTGATAATTCCAATACACAGCAGGTTAGCTAGGATCCAGACGAAGCGATTGATGCTAAGAAATCGAGAATCCGTTGATATTTACTCAACTTTTTAGGAAATCTACGGATTTTTATAATTTTTTAGGATTTTCAAACATGGGTCCCACTAAAAGTTGGAGGCTAACGTTTTGTCAGAGCGAATTGATAATTCCAACACATAGCAAATTAGCTGGAATCCAGACGAAGCCATTGATGCTAAGAAATCTAGTATCAGTTGATATTTACTCTACTTTTTAGTGAATCTACGGATTTGTATAATTTTTTGGGACTTTCAAGCATGGGTCCCACTAAAAGTTGGAGGCTAAGGTTTTGACTGAGCGAATTAGTAAATCAAATACACAGCAGGTTAGCTTGGATCTAGACGAAGCGATTGATGCTAAGAAATCGAAAATCCGTTGATATTTACTCAATTTTTTAGGAAATCTACGGATTTTATAGTTTTTTTAAGATTTTCAAGCATGGGTCCCACTAAAAGTTGGAGGCTAAGGTTTTGTCAGAGCGAATTGATAATTCCAACACATAGCAAGTTAGCTGGAATCCAGACGAAGCGATTGATGCTAAGAAATCTAGTATCCGTTGATATTTACTCTACTTTTTAAGGAATCTACGGATTTTTATAATTTTTTTGGGATTTTCAGGCATGGGTCCCACTAAAAGTTGGAGGCTAAGGTTTCGGCAGTGCGAATTGATAATTCCAATGCACAGCAAGTTAGCTGGGATCCAGACGAAGCGATTGATGCTTAGAAATCGAGAATCCGTTGATATTTACTCAACTTTTTAGGAAATCTACGGATTTTTATAATTTTTTAAGATTTTCAAGCATGGGTCCCACTAATGTTGGAGGCTATGGGTTTGACTGAGCGAATTAGTAAATCAAATACACAGCAGGTTAGCTAGGATCCAAACGAAGCGATTGATGCTAAGAAATCGAGAATCCGTTGATATTTACTCAACTTTTTAGGAAATCTACGGATTTTTATAATTTTTTAGGATTTTCAAGCATGGGTCCCACTAAAAGTTGGAGGCTTACGTTTTGTCAGAGCGAATTGATAATTCCAACACATAGCAAGTTAGCTGGAATCCAGACGAAGCCATTGATGCTAAGAAATCTAGTTTCAGTTGATATTTACTCTACTTTTTAGTGAATCTACGGATTTGTATAATTTTTTGGGACTTTCAAGCATGGGTCCCACTAAAAGTTGGAGGCTAAGGTTTTGACTGAGCGAATAAGTAAATCAAATACACAGCAGGTAAGCTTGGATCTAGACGAAGCGATTGATGCTAAGAAATCGAAAATCCGTTGATATTTACTCAATTTTTTAGGAAATCTACGAAATTTTATAGTTTTTTAGGATTTTCAAGCATGGGTCCCACTAAAAGTTGGAGGCTAAGGTTTTGTCAGAGCGAATTGATAATTCCAACACATAGCAAGTTAGCTGGAATCCAGACGAAGCGATTGATGCTAAGAAATCTAGTATCCGTTGATATTACTCTACTTTTTAGGGAATCTACGGATTTTTATATTTTTTTGGGATTTTTAAGCATGGGTCCCACTAAAAGTTAGAGGCTAAGGTTTTGGCAGCGTGAATTGATAAATCCAATACACAGCAAGTTAGCTAGGATCCAAACGAAGCGATTGATGCTTAGAAATCGAAATCCGTTGATATTTACTAAACTTTTTTAGGAAATCTACGGATTTCTATAATTTTTTTAGGATTTTCAAGCATGGGTCCCACTAAAAGTTAGAGGCTAAGGTTTTGACTGAGCGAATTGGTAAATCCAATACACAGCAGGTAAGCTGGGATTTAAACGAAGCAGTTGATGTTAAGAAACCGAGGATCTGTTGCTATATACATGATTTTTAGGAAATCTACGGATTTGTTATAATTTTTAAGGATTTTCAAGCATGTGTCCCACTAAAAGTTGGAGGCTAAGGTTTTGTCAGAGCGAATTGATAATTCCAACACACAGCAAGTTAGCTGGGATCCAGACCAAGCCATTGATGCTAAGAAATCTAGTTTCTGTTGATATTTACTCATATTTTTAGGGAATCTACGGATTTGTTATAATATTTTAGGATTTTCAAGCATGGATCCCACTAAAAGTTAGAGGCTAAGGTTTTGACTGAGCGTGAATTGATAAATCCAATACACAGCAAGTTAGCTTGGATTCAAAAGAAGCGATTAATGCCTAGAAATCGAGAATCCGTTGATATTTACTCAACTTTTTAGGGAATCTACGGATTTTTATAGTTTTTTAGGATTTTCAAGCATGGGTCCCACTAAAAGTTGGAGGCTAACGTTTTGTCAGAGCGAATTGATAATTTCAACACATAGCAAGTTAGCTGGAATCCAGACGAAGCGATTGATGCAAAGAAATCTAGTATCCGTTGATATTTACTCAACTTTTTAGGGAATCTACGGATTTGTTATAATTTTTTAGGATTTTCAAGCATGGGTCCCGCCAAAAGTTAGAGTTTTGACTGAGCGAATTGGTAAATCCAATACACAGCAGGTAAGCTGGGATTTAAACGAAGCAGTTGATGTTAAGAAACCGAGAATCCGTTGCTATGTACTTGATTTTTAGGAAATCTACGGATATTTATTTTATTTAGGATTTTCAAGCATGGGTCCCACTAAAAGTTGGAGGCTAACGTTTTGTCAGAGCGAATTGATAATTCCAACACATAGCAAGTTAGCTGGAATCCAGACGAAGCGATTGATGCTAAGAAATCTAGTATCCGTTCATATTTACTCAACTTTTTAGGGAATCTACGGATTTGTTATAATTTTTTAGGATTTTCAAGCATGGGTCCCACTAAAAGTTGGAGGCTAAGGTTTTGTCAGAGCGAATTGATAATTCCAACACACAGCAAGTTAGCTGGGATCCAGACCAAGCGATTGATGCTAAGAAATCTAGTTTCTGTTGGTATTTACTCAACTTTTTAGGAAATCTACGGATTTCTATATTTTTTTAGGATTTTCAAGCATGGGCCCCACTAAAAGTTGGAGGCTAAGGTTTTGACTGAGCGAATTGGTAAATCCAATACACAGCAGGTTAGCTGGGATTCAAACGAAGTAGTTGATATTCAGAAACCGAGAATCCGGTGCTATGTTGTTTTTAGGAAATCTACGGATTTGTTATAATTTTTAAGGATTTTCAAGCATGTGTCCCACTAAAAGTTGGAGGCCAAGGTTTTGTCAGAGCGAATTGATAATTCCAACACACAGCAAGTTAGCTGGGATCCAGACCAAGCGATTGATGCTAAAAAATCTAGTTTCTGTTGATATTTACTCAAATTTTTAGGGACTCTACGGATTTGTTATAATATTTTAGGATTTTCAAGCATGGGTCCCACTAAAAGTTAGAGGCTAAGGTTTTGGCAGTGTGAATTGATAAATCCAATACACAGCAAGTAAGCTAGGATTCAAACGAAGCGATTAATGCTAAGAAATCGAAAATCCGTTGATATTTACTCAAATGTTCAGGAAATCTACGGATTTTTATAATTTTTTAGGATTTTCAAGCATGGGTCCCACTAAAAGTTGGAGGCTAAGGTTTTGACTGAGCGAATTGGTAAATCCAATACACAGCAGGTTAGCTGGGATCCAAACGAAGTAGTTGATATTAAGAAACCGAGAATCCGTTGCTATGTACTTGATTTTTAGGAAATCTACGGATTTTTAATTTTTTAGGATTTTCAAGCATGGGTCCCACTAAAAGTTGGAGGCTAAGGTTTTGTCAGAGCGAATTGATAATTTCAACACACAGCAAGTTAGCTGGGATCCAGACGAAGCCATTGATGCTAAGAAATCTTGTATCCGTTGATATTTACTCTACTTTTTAGGGAATCTACGGATTTGTCATAATTTTTTAGGATTTTCAAGCATGGATCCCACTAAAAGTTAGAGGCTAAGGTTTTGGCAGTGTGCATTGATAAATCCAATTCACAGCAAGTTAGCAAGGATCCAAACGAAGCGATTGATGCATAGAAATCGAGAATCCGTTGATATTTACTCAACTTTTTAGGAAATCTACGGATTTTTATAATTTTTTAGGATTTTCAAGCATGGGTCCCACTAAAAATTGAAGGCTAAGGTTTTGACTGAGCGAATTGGTAAATCCAATACACTGAAGGTTAGCTGGGATCCAAACGAAGCGATTGATGTTAAGAAATCGAGAATCCGTTGATATTTATTTAATTTTTAGGTAATCTATTATATTTTTCATAATTTTTTAAGATTTTCAAGCATGAGTCCCACTAAAAGATGGAGGCTAAGGTTTCGATAGAGCGAATTGATAAATCCAATACACAGCAAGTTAGCTAGGATCCAAACTAAGCGATTGATGCATAGAAATCGAGAATCCGTTGATATTTACTCAACTTTTTAGGAAATCTACGGATTTTTATATTTTTTTAGGATTTTCAAGCATGGGTCCCACTAAAAATTGAAGGCTAAGGTTTTGACTGAGCGAATTGGTAAATCCAATGCACTGCAGGTTAGCTGGGATCCAAACGAAGCGATTGATGTTAAGAAATCGAGAATCCGTTGATATTTATTTAATTTTTAGGTAATCTATTATATTTTTCATAATTTATTAAGATTTTCAAGCATGGGTCCCTCTAAAAGTTGGAGGCTAAGGTTTTGACTGAGCGAATTGGTAAATCCAATACACAGCAGGTAAGCTGGGATTTAAACGAAGCAGTTGATGTTAAGAAACCGAGAATCCGTTGCTATGTACTTGATTTTTAGGAAATCAAAATGGATATTTATTTTATTTAGGATTTTCAAGCATGGGTCCCACTAAAAGTTGGAGGCTAAGGTTTTGTCAGAGCGAATTGATAATTCCAACACATAGCAAGTTAGCTAGGATTTAAACGAAGCGATTAATGCTTAGAAATCGAGTATCCGTTGATATTATACTCAACTTTTTAGGAAATCTACGGATTTTTATAATTTTTTAGGATTTTCAAGCATGGGTCCCACTAAAAGTTGGAGGCTAAGGTTTTGACTGAGCGAATTGAGAATAGAGAAAAAGAGAATAGAGAGCGAATTGGTAAATCCAATACACAGCAGGTAAGCTGGGATTCAAACGAAGTAGTTGATATTAAGAAACCGAGAATCCGTTGCTATATACTTGATTTTTAGGAAATCTACGGATATTTATTTTATTTAGGATTTTCAAGCATGGGTCCCACTAAAAGTTAGAGGCTAAGGTTTTGGCAGCGTGAATTGATAAATCCAATACACAGCAAGTTAGCTAGGATCCAAACGAAGCGATTGATGCTTAGAAATCGAGAATCCGTTGATATTAACTCAACTTTTTAGGAAATCTACGGATTTCTATATTTTTTTTAATCTACGGATTTGTTATAATATTGAAGTATTTTCAAGCATGGGCCCCACTAAAAGTTGGAGGCTAAGGTTTTGACTGAGCGAATTGGTAAATCCAATACACAGCAGGTAAGCTGGGATTTAAACGAAGCAGTTGATGTTAAGAAACCGAGAATCTGTAGCTATGTACTTGATTTTTAGTAAATCTACGGATTTGTTATAATATTTAAGGATTTTCAAGCATGTGTCCCACTAAAAGTTAGAGGCTAAGGTTTTGTCAGAGCGAATTGATAATTTCAACACACAGCAAGTTAGCTGGGATCCAGACCAAGCGATTGATGTTGAGAAATCTAGTTTCTGTTGATATTTACTCAACTTTTTAGTGAATCTACGGATTTGTTATAATATTTTAGGATTTTCAGGCATGGGTCCCAGCTGGGATTCAAACGAAGTAGTTGATATTAAGAAACCGAGAATCCGTTGCTATATACTTGATTTTTAGGAAATCTACGGATATTTATTTTATTTAGGATTTTCAAGCATGGGTCCCACTAAAAGTTAGAGGCTAAGGTTTTGGCAGCGTGATTTGATAAATCCAATACACAGCAAGTTAGCTAGGATCCAAACGAAGCGATTGATGCTTAGAAATCGAGAATCCGTTGATATTAACTCAACTTTTAGGAAATCTACGGATTTCTATTTTTTTTAATCTAAGGATTTGTTATAATATTTAAGTATTTTCAAGCATGGGCCCCACTAAAAGTTGGAGGCTAAGGTTTTGACTGAGCGAATTGGTAAATCCTATACACAGCAGGTAAGCTGGGATTTAAACGAAGCAGTTGATGTTAAGAAACCGAGAATCTGTAGCTATGTACTTGATTTTTAGTAAATCTACGGATTTGTTATAATATTTAAGGATTTTCAAGCATGTGTCCCACTAAAAGTTAGAGGCTAAGGTTTTGGCAGCGTGAATTGATAAATCCAATACACAGCAAGTTAGCTAGGATTCAAACGAAGCGATTAATGCTTAGAAATCTAGAATCCGTTGATATTTACTCAACTTTTTAGGAAATCTACGGATTTTAAATTTTTTATGATTTTCAAGCATGGGTCCACTAAAAGTTGGAGGCTAAGGTTTTGTCAGAGCAAATTGATAATTCCAACACACAGCAAGTTAGCTGGGATCCAGACCAAGCGATTGATGCTAAGAAATCCAGTTTGTGTTGATATTTACTCTACTTTTTAGGAAATCTACGGATTAGTTATATTTTTATAGGATTTTCAAGCATGGGTCCCACTAAAAGTTAGAGGCTAAGGTTTTGACTGAGCGAATTGGTTAATCCAATACACAGCAGGTTAGCTGGGATTCAAACGAAGTAGTTGATATTAAGAAACCGAGAATCCGGTGCTCTGTACTTGATTTTTAGGAAATCTACGGATTTTTATAATATTTTAGGATTTTCAAGCATGGGTCCCACTAAAAGTTGGAGGCTAAGGTTTTGTCAGAGCGAATTGATAATTTCAACACACAGCAAGTTAGCTGGGATCCAGACGAAGCCATTGATGCTAAGAAATCTTGTATCCGTTGATATTTACTCTACTTTTTAGGGAATCTACGGATTTGTCATAATTTTTTAGGATTTTCAAGCATGGATCCCACTAAAAGTTAGAGGCTAAGGTTTTGGCAGTGTGCATTGATAAATCCAGTTCACAGCAAGTTAGCAAGGATCCAAACGAAGCGATTGATGCATAGAAATCGATAATCCGTTGATATTTACTCAACTTTTTAGGAAATCTACGGATTTTTATAATTTTTTAGGATTTTCAAGCATGGGTCCCACTAAAAATTGAAGGCTAAGGTTTTGACTGAGCGAATTGGTAAATCCAATACACTGCAGGTAAGTTGGGATCCAAACGAAGCGATTGATGTTAAGAAATCGAGAATCCGTTGATATTTATTTAATTTTTAGGTAATCTATTATATTTTTCATAATTTTTTAAGATTTTCAAGCATGAGTCCCACTTAAAGATGGAGGCTAAGGTTTCGATAGAGCGAATTGATAAATCCAATACACAGCAAGTTAGCTAGGATCCAAACAAAGCGATTGATGCTTAAAAATCGAGAATCCGTTGATATTTACTCAACTTTTAGGAAATCTACGGATTTTTATAATTTTTTAGGATTTTCAAGCATGGGTCCCACTAAAAGTTGGAGGCTAGAGTTTCGGCAGAGCGAATTGATAATTCCAACACACAGCAAATTAGCTGGAATCCAGACGAAGCGATTGGTGCTAAGAAATCTAGAATCCGTTGATATTTACTCTACTTTTTAGGGAATCTACGGATTTGTTATAATTTTTTAGGATTTTCAAGCATGTGTCCTACTAAAAGTTGGGGGCTGAGGTTTTGTCAGAGCAAATTGATAATTCCAACACACAGCAAGTTAGGGAGGATTCAAACGAAGCGATTAATGCTTAGAAATCGAGAATCCGTTGATATTTACTCAAATGTTCAGGAAATCTACGGATTTTTATAATTTTTTAAGATTTTCAAGCATGGGTCCCACTAAAAGTTGGAGGCTAAGGTTTTGACTGAGCGAATTGGTAAATCCAATACACAGCAGGTTAGCTGGGATCCAAACGAAGTAGTTGATATTAAGAAACCGAGAATCCGTTGCTATGTACTTGATTTTTAGGAAATCTACGGATTTTTAATTTTTTAGGATTTTCAAGCATGGGTCCCACTAAAAGTTGGAGGCTAAGGTTTTGTCAGAGCGAATTGATAATTTCAACACACAGCAAGTTAGCTGGGATCCAGACGAAGCCATTGATGCTAAGAAATCTTGTATCCGTTGATATTTACTCTACTTTTCAGGGAATCTACGGATTTGTCATAATTTTTTAGGATTTTCCAGCATGGATCCCACTAAAAGTTAGAGGCTAAGTTTTTGGCAGTGTGCATTGATAAATCCAATACACAGCAAGTTAGCAAGGATCCAAACAAAGCGATTGATGCATAGAAATCGAGAATCCGTTGATATTTACTCAACTTTTTAGGAAATCTACGGATTTTTTTAATTTTTTAGGATTTTCAAGCATGGGTCCCACTAAAAATTGAAGGCTAAGGTTTTGACTGAGCGAATTGGTAAATCCAATACACTGCAGGTTAGCTGGGATCCAAACGAAGCGATTGATGTTAAGAAATCGAGAATCCGTTGATATTTATTTAATTTTTAGGTAATCTATTATATTTTTCATAATTTTTTAGGATTTTCAAGCATGAGTCCCACTAAAAGATGGAGGCTAAGGTTTCAATAGAGCGAATTGATAAATCCAATACACAGCAAGTTAGCTAGGATCCAAACAAAGCGATTGATGCTTAAAAATCGAGAATCCGTTGATATTTACTCAACTTTTAGGAAATCAACGGATTTTTATAATTTTTTAGGATTTTCAAGCATGGGTCCCACTAAAAGTTGGAGGCTAGAGTTTCGGCAGAGCGAATTGATAATTCCAACACACAGCAAGTTAGCAAGACGAAGCGATTGATGCTTAGAAATCTAGAATCCGTTGATATTTACTCTACTTTTTAGGGAATCTACGGATTTTTATAATTTTTTAGGATTTTCAAGCATGGGTCCCACTAAAAGTTAGAGGCTAAGGTTTTGACTGAGCGAATTGGTTAATCCAATACACAGCAGGTTAGCTGGGATTCAAACGAAGTAGTTGATATTAAGAAACCGAGAATCCGGTGCTCTGTACTTGATTTTTAGGAAATCTACGGATTTTTATAATATTTTAGGATTTTCAAGCATGGGTCCCACTAAAAGTTAGAGGCTAAGGTTTTGTCAGAGCGAATTGATAATTCCAACACACAGCAAATTAGCTGGGATCCAGACGAAGCGATTGGTGCTAAGAAATCTTGTATCCGTTGATATTTACTCTACTTTTTAGGGAATCTACGGATTTGTCATAATTTTTTAGGATTTTCAAGCATGGGTCCCGCTAAAAGTTAGAGGCTAAGGTTTTGGCAGTGTGAATTGATAAATCCAATACACAGCAAGTTAGCTAGGATCCAAACAAAGTGATTAATGCTTAGAAATCGATAATCCGTTGATATTTACTCAATTTTTTAGGAAATCTACGGATTTTTATTTTTTTAGGATTTTCAAGCATGGGTCCCACTAAAAGTTGGAGGCTAAAGTTTTGTCAGAGCATTGGTAATTCCAACACACAGCAAGTTAGCTGGGATCCAGACAAAGCGATTGATGCTAAGAAATCTAGTATCCGTTGATATTTACTCTACTTTTTAGGAAATCTACGGATTTCTATAATTTTTTAGGATTTTCAAGCATGGGTCCCGCTAAAAATTGAAGGCTAAGGTTTTGGCAGTGTGAATTGATAAATCCAATACACAGCAAGTTAGCTAGGATCCAAACGAAGCGATTAATGCTTAGAAATCGAGAATCCGTTTATATTTACTCAACTTTTTAGGAAATCTACGGATTTTTATTTTTTAGGATTTTCAAGCATGGGTCCCACTAAAAGTTGGAGGCTAAAGTTTTGTCAGAGCGAATTGATAATTCCAACACACAGCAAGTTAGCTGGGATCCAGACAAAGCGATTGATGCTTTGAAATCTAGTATCCGTTGATATTACTCTACTTCTTAGGGAATCTACGGATTTCATATATTTTTTTAAGATTTTCAAGCATGGGTCACGCTAAAAGTTAGAGGCTAAAGTTTTGGCAGCGTGAATTGATAAATCCAATACACAGCAAGTTAGCTAGGATCCAAACGAAGCGATTGATGCTAAGAAATCGAGAATCCGTTGATATTACTCAACTTTTCAGGAAATATACGGATTTCTATATTTTTTTAGGATTTTCAAGCATGGGTCCTACTAAAAGTTGGAGGCTAAGGTTTTGACTGAGCGAATTGGTAAATTCAATACACAGCAGGTTAGCTGGAATTAAATCGAAGCAATTGATGTTAAGAAACCGAGAATTCGTTGCTATGTACTTGATTTTTGAGAAATCTATGGATTTTATTTTTTTTGGATTTTCAAGCATGGGTCCCACTAAAAGTTGGAGGCTAACGTTTTGTCAGAGCGAATTGATAATTCCAACACACAGCAAGTTAGATGGGATCCAGACGAAGCGATTGATGTTAAGAAATCTAGTATCCGTTGATATTTACTCTACTTTTTAGGGAATCTACGGATTTGTTATATTTTTTTTAGGATTTTCAAGCATGGGTCCCACTAAAAGTTAGAGGCTAAGGTTTTGGCAGTGTGAATTGATAAATCCAATACACAGCAAGTTAGCTAGGATCCAACGAAGCGATTGATGCTTAGAAATCGAGAATCCGTTGATATTTACTCAACTTTTTAGGAAATCTACGGATTAGTTATATTTTTAAGGATTCTCAAGCATGGGTTGGAGGCTAAGGTTTTGACTGAGCGAATTGGTAAATCCAATACACAGCAGGTTAGCTAGGATCAAAACGAAGCGATTGATGCTAAGAAATCAAGAATCCGTTGATATTACTCAACTTTTTAGGAAATCTACGGATTTTTATAATTTTTTAGGATTTTCAAGCATGGGTCCCACTAAAAGTTGGAGGCTAAGGTTTTGACTGAGCGAAATGGTAAATCCAATACACAGCAGTTTAGCTGTAATTTATACGATGCAGTTGATGTTAAGAAACCGAGAATCCGTTGCTATGTACTTGATTTTTAGGAAATCTACGGATATTTATTTTATTTAGGATTTTCAAGCACTAAAAGTTTTAGGCTAAGGTTTTGTCAGTGCGAATTGATAATTCTAACACATAGCAAGTTAGCTGGGATCCAGAAGAAGCCATTGATGCTAAAAAATCTAGTATCAGTTAATACGTACTCTACTTTTTAGTGAATCTACGGATTTGTTTTAATTTTTTGGGATTTTCAAGCATGGGTCCCACTAAAAATTAGAGGCTAAGGTTTTGGCAGTGTGAATTGATAAATCCAATACACAGCAAGTTAGCTAGGATCCAAACGAAGCGATTGATGCTTAGAAATCGAGAATCCGTTGATATTTACTCAATTTTTTAGGAAAATCTACGGATTTTTATAATTTTTTAGGATTTTCAAGCATGGGTCCCACTAAAAGTTGAAGGCTAAGGTCTCGGCAGAGCGAATTGGTTAATCCAATACACTGCAGGTTCGCTAGGATCCAAACGAAGCGATTGATGTTAAGAAATCGAGAATCCATTGATATTTATTTAATTTTTAGGTAATCTATTATTTTTTCATAATTTTTTAGGATTTTCAAGCATGGGTCCCACTAAAAGATGGAGGCTTAGGTTTCGGTAGAGCGAATTGATAATTCCAACACACAGCAAAATAGCTGGGATGCAGACGAAGCAATTGATGCTGAGAAATCTAGTATCCGTTGATATTTACTCAACTTTTTAGGAAATCTACGGATTTTTTATAATTTTTTAAGATTTTCAAGCATGGGTCCCACTAAAAGTCCCATAGCAGGTAAGCTGGGATTTAAATGAAGCACTTGATATTAAGAAACCGATAATACGTTGTTATGTACTTGATTTTTAGGAAATCTACGGATTTTTATTTATTTTGGATTTTCAAGCATGGGTCCCACTAAAAGTTGGAGGCTAGAGTTTCGGCAGAGCGAATTGATAATTCCAACACACAGCAGGTTAGCTGGGATCCAGACGAAGCGATTGATGCTAAGAAATCTAGTATCCCTTGATATATACTCTACTTTTTAGGGAATCTACGGATTTGTTATATTTTTTTGGATTTTCAAGCATGGATCCCACTAAAAGTTAGAGGCTAAGGTTTTGGCAGTGTGAATTGATAAATCCAATACACAGCAAGTTAGCTAGGATCCAGACGAAGCGATTGATGCCTAGAAATCGATAATCCGTTGATATTTACTCAACTTTTTAGGAAATCTACGGATTTTTATAATTTTTTAGGATTTTCAAGCATGGGTCCCACTAAAAGTTGGAGGCTAACGTTTTGGCAGAGCAAATTGCTAATTCCAATACACAGCAGGTTAGCTTGGATCCAGACGAAGCGATTGATGCTAAGAAATCGAAAATCCGTTGATATTTACTCATTTTTTTAGGAAATCTACGGATTTTTATAGTTTTTAAGGATTTTCAAGCATGGGTCCCACTAAAAGTTGGAGGCTAACGTTTTGGCAAAGCGAATTGATAATTACAACAATCAGTAAGGTAGATGGAATCCAGACGAAGCGATTGATGCTAAGAAATCTAGTATCCGTTGATATTTACTCTACTTTTTAGGGAATCTACGGATATGTTATATTTTTTTAGGATTTTCAAGCATGGGTCCTACTAAAAGTTGGAGGCTGTGGTTTTATCAGAGCGAATTGATAATTTCAACACACAGTAAGTAAGCTGGGATTTAAACGAAGCGATTAATGCTTAGTATTCGAGTATCCGTTGACATTTACTCAACTTTTTAGGAAATCTACGGATTTTTATAATTTTTTAGGATTTTCAAGCATGGGTCTCACTAAAAGTTGGAGGCTAAGGTTTTGGCAGTGTGAATCGATAAATCCAATACACAGCAAGTTAGCTTGGATCCAAACGATGCGATTGAAGCTTAGAAATCGAGTATCCGTTGATATTTACTCAACTTTTTAGGAAATCTACGTATTTTTATATTTTTTTAGGATTTTCAAGCATGGGTCTCACTAAAAGTTGGAGGCTAAGGTTTTGACTGAGCAAATTGATAATTCCAACACACAGCAAGTTAGCTGGGATCCAGACCAAGCGATTGATGCTAAGAAATCCAGTTTGTGTTGATATTTACTCTACTTCTTAGGAAATCTACGGTTATGTTATATTTTTTTAGGATTTTCAAGCATGGGTCCCACTAAAAGTTAGAGGCTAAGGTTTTGGCAGTGTGAATCGATAAATCCAATACACAGCAAGTTAGCTAGGATCCAAACGATGCGATTGAAGCTTAGAAATCGAGTATCCGTTGATATTTACTCAACTTTTTAGGAAATCTGCGGATTTTTATAATTTTTTTAAATTTTCAAGCATGGGTTCCACTAAAAGTTGGAGGCTTACGTTTGGCAGAACAAATTGATAATTCCAATACACAGCAGGTTAGCTTGGATCCAGACGAAGCGATTGATGCTAAAAAATCGAAAATCCGTTGATATTACTCAACTTTTTAGGAAATCTACGGATTTTTATAGTTTTTAAGGATTTTCAAGCATGGGTCCCACTAAAAGTTGGAGGCTAACGTTTTGGCAAAGCGAATTGATAATTACAACACACAGTAAGTTAGATGGAATCCAGACGAAGCGATTGATGCTAAGAAATCTAGTATCCGTTGATATTTACTCTACTTTTTAGTGAATCTACGGATATGTTATATTTTTCTGGGATTTCAAGCATGGGTCCCACTAAAAGTTAGAGGCTAAGGTTTTGGCAGCGTGAATTGATAAATCCAATACACAGCAAGTAAGTTAGGATCTAAACGAAGCTATTGATGCTTAGAAATTCAGAATCCGTTGATATTTACTCAACTTTTTAGGAAATCTACGGATTTCTAGAATTTTTTAGGATTTTCAAGCATGGTTCCCTCTAAAAGTTAGAGGCTAAGGTTTTGACTGAGCGAATTGGTTAATCCAATACACAGCAGGTTAGCTGGGATCCAAACGAAGCAGTTGATGTTAAGAAACCGAGAATCCGTTGCTATGTACTTGATTTTTAGGAAATCTACGGATATTTGTTTTATTTAGGAATTTCAAGCATAAGTCCTACTAAAAGTTGGAGGCTAAGGTTTTGTCAGAGCGAATTGATAATTCCAACACATAGCAAGTTAGCTGGAATCCAGACTAAGCGATTGATGCTAAGAAATTCAGTATCCGTTGATATATACTCTACTTTTTAGGGAATCTACGGATTTGTTATATTTTTTTGGAATATTCAAGCATGGGTCCCACTAAAAGTTAGAGGCTAAGGTTTTGGCAGCGTGAATTGATAATTCCAATACACAGCAAGTTAGCTAGGATTCAAACGAAGCGATTAATGCTTAGAAATCGAGAATCCGTTGATATTTACTCAATTTTTTAAGAAATCTACGGATTTTTATAATTTTTTAGGATTTTCAAGCATGGGTCCCACTAAAAGTTGGAGGCTAAGGTTTTGACTGAGCGAATTGAGAATAGAGAAAAAGAGAATAGAGAGCGAATTGGTAAATCCAATACACAGCAGATTAGCTGGGATTCAAACGAAGTAGTTGATGTTAAGAAACCGAGAATCCGGTGCTATGTACTTGATTTTTAGGAAATCTACGGATTATTATTTTTTTAGGATTTTCAAGCATGGGTCCCACTAAAAGTTGGAGGCTAAGGTTTTGTCAGAGCGAATTGATAATTCCAACACATAGCAAGTTAGCTTAAATCCAGACGAAGCGATTGATGCTAAGAAATCTAGTATCCGTTGATATTTACTCTACTTTTTAGGGAATCTACGGATTTCTTATAATTTTTTAGGATTTTCAAGCATGGGTCTCACTAAAAGTTAGAGGCTAAGGTTTTGGCAGCGTGAATTGATAAATACAATACACAGCAAGTTAGCTAGGATCCAAACGAAGCGATTGATGCTTAGAAATCGAGAATCCGTTGATATTTACTCAACTTTTTAGGAAATCTACAGATTTCTATATTTTTTTAGTATTTTCAAGCATGGGCCCCACTAAAAGTTGGAGGCTAAGGTTTTGACTGAGCGAATTGGTAAATCCAATACACAGCAGGTTAGCTGGAATTTAAACGAAGCAGTTGATGTTAAGAAACCGAGAATCTGTAGCTATGTACTTGATTTTTAGGAAATCTACGGATTTGTTATAATATTTTAGGATTTTCAAGCATGTGTCCCACTAAAAGTTGGAGGCTAAGGTTTTGTCAGAGCGAATTGATAATTTCAACACACAGCAAGTTAGCTGGGATCCAGACCAAGCGATTTGATGTTGAGAAATCTACGTTACTGTTGATATATTACTCAAACTTTTTAGGGAATCTACCGGATTGTTATAATATTTTAGGATTTCAGGCATGGGGTCCCAACTAAAGTTAGAGCCTAAGGTTTGGCAGCGTGACTTGATAAATCCATACACAGCAAGTTAGCTAGGATTCAACGAAGCGATTGATGCTTAGAAATCGATAATCCGTTGATATTTACTCAACTTTTTAGGAAATCTACGGATTTTTATAATTTTTTAAGATTTTCCAGCATAGGTCCCACAAAAGTTGGAGGCTAACGTTTTGGCGAGCAAATTGATAATTCCAATACACAGCAGGTTAGCTTGGATACAGACGAAGCGATGATGCTAAGAAATCGAAAATCCGTTGATATTTACTCATTTTTAAGGAAATCTACGGATTTTTATAGTTTTTAAGGATTTTCAAGCATGGGTCCCACTAAAAGTTAGAGGCTAACGTTTTGGCAAAGCGAATTGATAATTCCAACACACAGCAAGTTAGCTGGAATCCAGACGAAGCGATTGATGCTAAGAAATCTAGTATCCGTTTATATTTACTCTACTTTTGAGGGAATCTACGGATATGTTATAATATTTTAGGATTTTCAAGCATGGGTCTCACTAAAAGTTGGAGGCTAAGGTTTTGGCAGTGTGAATCGATAAATCCAATACACAGCAAGTTAGCTAGGATTCAAACGAAGCGATTAATGCTTAGAAATAGAGTATGCGTTGACATTTACTCAACTTTTCAGGAAATCTACGGATTTTTATATTTTTTTAGGATTTTCAAGCATGGGTCTCACTAAAAGTTGGAGGCTAAGGTTTTGACTGAGCAAATTGATAATTCCAACACACAGCAAGTTAGCTGGGATCCAGACCAAGCGATTGATGCTAAGAAATTTAGTTTGTGTTGATATTTACTCTACTTTTTAGGAAATCTACGGATTAGTTATATTTTTTTAGGATTTTCAAGCATGGGTCCCACTAAAAGTTAGAGGCTAAGGTTTTGGCAGCGTGAATCGATAAATCCAATACACAGCAAGTTAGCTAGGATCCAAACGATGCAATTGAAGCTTAGAAATCGAGTATCCGTTGATATTTACTCAACTTTTTAGGAAATCTACGGATTTTTATATTTTTTTAGGATTTTCAAGCATGGGTTCCACTAAAAGTTGGAGGCCAACGTTTGGCAGAGCAAATTGATAATTCCAATACACAGCAGGTTAGCTTGGATCCAGACGAAGCGATTGATGCTAAGAAATCGAAAATCCGTTGATATTACTCTACTTTTTAGGGAATCTACGGATATGTTATATTTTTTTTGTATTTTCAAGCATGGGTCCCACTAAAAGTTAGAGGCTAAGGTTTTGGCAGCGTGAATTGATAAATCCAATTCACAGCAAGTTAGCTAGGATCCAAACGAAGCGATTGATGCTTAGAAATCGAGAATGCGTTGATATTTACTCAACTTTTTAGGAAATCTACGGATTTCTATAATTTTTTTAGGATTTTCAAGCATGGGTCCCACTAAAAGTTGGAGGCTAAGGTTTTGTCAGAGCAAATTGATAATTCCAACACACAGCAAGTTAGCTAGGATCCAGACCAAGCAATTGATGCTAAGAAATCTAGTTTCTGTTGATATTTACTCAACTTTTTAGGGAATCTACGGATTTGTTATAATATTTTAGGATTTTCAAGCATGGGTCCCACTAAAAGTTAGAGGCTAAGGTTTTGGCAGTGTGAATTGATAAATCCAATACACAGCAAGTTAGCTAGGATCCAGACGAATCGATTGATGCTTAGAAATCGATAATCCGTTGATATTTACTCAGCATGGGCCCCACTAAAAGTTGAAGGCTAACGTTTTGGCAGAGCAAATTGATAATTGCAATACACAGCAGGTTAGCTTGGATCCAAACGAAGCGATTGATGCTACGAAATCGAAAATCCGTTGATATTTACTCAATTGATTGTGCGATATTTGCCAGAAAACCATTCGCCAGAAAACTATTCGCCAGAATGACATTCGCCAGAAAGTACCATATGCCAGAAAACCATTTGCCAGAAAGTACCATTCGCCAGAAAACCATTCGCCAGAATGTACCATTCCCCAGAATTTACCATCCCCTAGATTTTTTTTTCAGATAAATCAAGTTTGCAATTGTAGAGCATTAAAAAATGTGTGGGATTATTTTAGTTAATATACTCAAAAAAGTACAGGGTCTCTTGGACACAACCTACCGTTGACTTAGTGAGCCAGCTTCGAATATCCATATTCTAATTGTTGGACTAGGTACATATAATAAAAATATCGATTTCTCGAGCATTCAACGATCAACAGCAATACCTAAAGTTTTATGAATATGAATTTAAAAGGCAACACTTAATACTGGGGGACCGTGGAACTAGAAAGAAAAAAATACACAATAGAACAGTGATCCTCAGCCACGGCAGTAGAATAACAATTGCATTCATTAAAAGCTGCTTCACTATGTAAGAAAGATACTGCTTACTGATGTAAAGAATGGATATTTAGCATGACGGATAGTAAAGTAAGTTTTTTTTAAATATATGTTGTCCCTGTAAAATGGTATTATGGTTTGAAAGGCTTCACAAGCGGTTCGCCTTTCTTTTCAGCATAAGCTGTTCTTCAAAGTGTTGTTGCTTCTTATGGACAAAGTCATTTAATAGATTTCAATATACGTTGCAACTACATGAGATTATGCTATTTTAAAATTATCAAATTCCATCTTTCTGTTTTTTCAGTTTCAATTAAATGTTTTATTTTTTTAATATTATTAAGTTTTACAGGGAATAATGGTTTAAAAAATATTTCACGAGTGGTGCTCCCTTCTTTTCGTCATAAGCTGTTCTTAAAAGTTTTGTTGGTTCATAAGAGCTAGTTCATTGGATATTTACAAGATTTCGATATACGTTGCAACTATTTGTGCCGTCCGTTCGATGAAGTAATGAATGCCTCCACTCGCAAACCAATGTTACATTTACTATAACAACTTTCAGGAGCTTTTAGACAAATAAGACAGTTGTAAAATCAATAAGAACATACTATATAAGGGGAATGGAGAATTCTTATTTGACAAAAACCATGTCAAGTAGCGGTAACCAAATACTCTTTTTGGAATATATTTTCATGTACTGATATTTAGGTGACCATTATTACTAAAAACCTTTTGGTCTATTTTTACCCGAATGTTGTTCCCACGAATATCATTTCCCCGAACGCCAGATACCCGAATGACACTTTTTCCTGCATTCCATTCTCCCGAATGACCCAAAGTTTGTATGGATCGTGGTATTATGATAGAACCACCCACTTCTACTCCCTCTTGAACGACATGTTCATGGACGGCCCCAAAATAGATGCAGTTCAAAATGGATAAGAAACAATCTTCAGAGACAGAGTGGTGAACTAGGAAGAACGATAAAGAAAACAACAAAAAATGCTGAATTCGGAGAAACTTTAAAGAACCGCTGATCAAAAAAGAAGGGTGCATCTCATATGAACCGTTCATCAGCCTGAAATATTCAATAAGTTCTGATAATTATGAGTGCCAAAACATTTTCGAGGAAATAGGGCACTTGAGAAAACGGGGTATTCAGGGAAGTAGTTTTCAGGGAAACGACATTCGGGAGAAAGTAGAAAGCAAAAACTATCTGGTAGTTGTACGAGAAATTCTGTACAAGAGGGATTCCACGGAGGCATGCAAGTCGATTCTGATCGACCATTTCAAAAATATCTGAAACTTTTCACAGTTTTTCAGTTCCATCTAAATCGTCATTTTCCGATATCAAATCTTCAAGTTGAGTCACGACTAACTTTTCAAAAGGGTGTATGTGAAAATGGTTCAAAAATATTCAAAAAGCTGCACAGCAAAAACGGTTCGTTCGATTGTTAGACAACTAAAGAAACAAAGTTAGACAACTAAATAAAGATTCCAAAAACAATACACACAGTAAAAAAATTTTTTTTTTTCATTAAAAAACATCATTTTTGTCGCAAAAACTCAAATATCTCAAAACCCTATCGGAATACTAACGTAATTTTTTGAGGGAAAACGGTCCATTATATTAGCTATCTACCATTAAAATTTGGTGATGGTAAGCCAATAAACAAAAAAGTTATGACATTTCAAATATTTCACAAATTTGACACTTAGTGAAAAAAAATATTTTTTTCATTGTTAATTTTTTTTAGGACCGCAGTTTGTTGCTGAATTTTTTGTTAAGGGTACCACATGAGGTTAACAAGTTGTTTTCATGATATTTTATTTAATTATTCATAACTATTATAGCATCTATTAGAAAGTTAGACGCGATCCAGTGTTGTGATCTAAAGTCTTGATAGTGTCATATTTTTTATTGTACGTAACTGAAGAAAAATTCTCTCAATAGCGTTGAAACCTTTTGATAAAAGAAACCTATAAGAAATCTAATATTGAAGACAAAAGCTACAAAAAAAGTTTTCTAAACAGGTATACGACTAGTTTACCTGCAAAAAGTTTACCTCGTAGAGAACAAGGCGGGTCTATACCCAGGTGATCTAGTATACGTAAAGCAGGTCGGTTTTCTCGGCGCTGGTTTTCTCCACAAAGTTAAAATCTGATTACACCTGGGTATAGACCCGCCTTGGTAGAGAATAGACTTTGTTAATCATATTTGGGAGAAAGCGAGTAACTTCAACAACATCAAAAACATGATAGGTACATACCATGAACATACTCACGAAAAAGCTAAAAATGTACTACCACTATGGTTATAAAAGATTTAATTGTAAAATTTTTCTTCAGTCAAGCAAACGACACCAAACTAGTCAGTAAAAACTTAAAAGTGATTTTGTTTATTAAAATCTAACGAGCAACATGAGTAGTCGCTTTCTCAACTGTTGCAGGCCGTTTGCAGAAAAAAAGTGTTCGAAAGAGCTACGAAATCTCACCGAAAGCACCATAGATAAACTGAAAGCGGCTGGTTATGCTCCAATGTCTACATTGAATACAAATTTACGCATTTGTACGTCCTGCCGTTTAAACGTTGACAAACGGGCAATCTGTACATGATCGGTGGATCAGGTTGCAGGAAGTTCGAAAACAACAACAACTGATGAATTACTAGATGCACCGACAACAACTGAGGAGTTACCAGAAGTACCAAGTGCAGATAGTCTTGCCACGGTACCATCAGCGACATCTGTTTCAACAAATCAATCAGAAGATGAGTGCATCCAGAAGGTCAACATCGAACGCTTCAACGAAGGGATAGCTGGAATAAAAGTGACTCCGATTAAATGGACGAAGATGGGTTACGTCAATTATCCCGAGAAAAAATACCGTGAAATCAACGAAGCTGTACGAAGAAACCTCTTCAAATTAGGACCTGAGGATGTGGAAAATACAGACTACGATGAGGTAATTATGAATATGAAGGAAAGGTTCTCGAATCTAGCCACGACAAGGAAAGAAAAATTATTGATTTTGTCGATGCTGCCAAGCTCGTGGTCTATTCAAGACGCCATTGATGAGTTCAAAACCATTCTATTGGTTTTGAACTCAAAAGAGGCAAAACAATTCAAAAATAACTGTCTTGCAACCAAAAATGCTAGGTCGAGTACCGCCGTGCGGGGTGACATTGGTCCTAGGGGGTGACTTTGACCGCCCTTTTCGATGCATCTCTTGACTAGCACGGGAGGCAAAAAAACTAATCCATGACCATCCAGTGGCTATTTATAACGTATTCTTGAAGCTTGCCACACTGTTTTCATTATTCTGGTTTTAGTTTGCTGTAAAAATATTGGCCCAAAGTTACCCTTATGGACCAATGTCACCCCGCACGACGGTACTTCATTAACAGATGAGACAAAAGAAAAAATAATTCAATATTTTCAAGACGATGAAGTAAGTAGAGCTATGCCTGGCCAAAAAGATTATGTATCTGTAAAAAAAGATGGCAAGCGTCAAGCAATCCAAAAACGATTAATGATGACTACTTTGAAAGAAGCGTATACACGCTTCAAGGAAATTAACGAAAATATTAAGGTAGGTTTTTCCTCATTTGCAAGCCTTCGTCCAAGGCAATGCAAGCTTCTATCCAATTCAGGAACACATAATGTTTGTGTTTGCACAACACATGAAAATATTAACCTAATCTTACATAGTTTGAAAAGAATCAATTTATCAAAGGATATTCAAATGTTAACTGGTAGTTTTTTGTGTGAAAATACAACATCAAATTGCTATCTACGATCTTGTTCGGATTGTCCAGATTCTTCATCAATGGAAAATACTTTATTCGCTGAGTTTGAAGAAAATTATATTGATCAGTTATCATTTGAGCAATGGGTGACCACG
The DNA here is from genome assembly GCF_002204515.2 of Aedes aegypti. NCBI lineage: Eukaryota > Metazoa > Arthropoda > Insecta > Diptera > Culicidae > Aedes > Aedes aegypti. The sequence goes on from NW_018736385.1 coordinate 41,431, forward strand.
GATAGGTGTGACCTAGAAACTATTGTAAACCTGTAGATGAGTTTGTGTCATTTTTTGCTTGAAATTAGAAAGTTTAATTCCTCACGACTTTATTAAAACAGAGCAATCCCGCTTTTTAAAAAATACGAAAAATACATTACAAGATGGTGAATTTTTAGTCATTTGTGATTTTTCTGAAAACTATAGCTTTCTATTGCAAGATGAAGTGCAGTTCCATCACTGGAACGTACAACAAGCAACAATTCATCCATTCGTTATTTATTTCAATGGAAGTACGCAAATTGAACATTTTAGTTTTATTGTAATTTCCGAAGATTTAAGACACGACTCAGTATCTGTAAATTTGTTCATTGCCAAAATGATTAACTTTTTACGCGTTGATAAGGATAAAGAAATCAAAAAGATATATTTCATGTCTGATAGAGCAGCATTGCAGTACAAAAACCGTAAGAATTTTTCGAGCCTATGTCAATTTAAATCAAAGTACGGAATTGATGCAGAATGGCATTTCTTTGCTACGTCACATGGCAAAGGTCCTTGTGGAGGAACCATAAAGCGCATGGCCACAAGATCAAGTTTAGCCAAAGAACGTGAGCATCCAATTAAAACTGCAAAAGAACTATTTGATTGGGCGAATCGCAGAAAAGAAGAAGATTTAACAAAATTATCATTTTGTTTTACTACTACTGAAGAGTACGAATTAACGGCATCAGAGCTCAGCGAGCAATATAATAACGCGAAAACGATCCAAGGAACCCAAAAATTTCACTGTTTCATTCCATTGTCAGAAAATAAAATTAAAGCAAAACTATACTCGAACTGTACTGATAACGATGCAAAAGTGTTCGATATTGTAAAAAAATTGAATAACAATAAATAAATAAATAAGTATTAATAAAATGTTTTCATGATCTCATAACGCATACCCAAATCCAAAACTTTTAAAGTTTATATATAACATTTAGAAACTCATCAATCATACTCTAAAAAAAATATCCTGGTAAAAAAATGAAAAATGAATACATGAAAACGACTTGTTTAATTCACGCAAGGCCCTTAACAATAAAATCAGCAACAAACTGCGGTTCCCGTAATAATTTACACCGAAAAAAAATTTTTTTTTTTCTACTAAATGTGAAAATTGGGACATGTTTGAAATGTCATAACTTTTTTGTTTATTGGTTTACCATCACCAAATTTTTATGGTAGATAGCTAATATAATGGACCGTTTTCCCTCAAAAAATTACGTTGGTATTCCGATAGGGTTTTGAGATATTTGAGTTTTTGTGTAAAAAATTATGTTTTTTAATGCAAAAAAAAAAATTTTACTGTGTGTATATTTTTTGGAATCTTTATTTAGTTGTCTAACTTTGTTTCTTTAGTTGTCTAACAATCGAACGAACCGTTTTTGCTGTACAGCTTTTTGAATATTTTTGAACCATTTTCACATACACCCTTTTGAAAAGTTAGTCGTGACTCAACTTGAAGATTTGGTATCGGAAAATGACGATTTAGATGGAACTGGAAAACTGTGCAAAGTTTCAGCTCAATAGAAAAAAATGAATTAAAAAATTTACCAAATTTTGGTGCTGTTGCTTGGAATCACTCACAATACAATATTCTGATAAAGAACAGCTCGTGGTGACAGGAAATGAAATCTTCTTAAAACTAGGTAAAACAGCTTAGAATATTGTATCAAAACCTCATAGCCAAAAAATCTCGCAAGAGATGTAGAATAACAGTGTTATATTGTCTTCGCTTTGTGCACTAGCAGAAAGCTTAAAATGAGAAGAACGAGATAGTTACCGTACTATTTGTTCAATTTAGTTCTTTTGAAAAGTGGCACAAGTCGAATATTGTGACGAAAATCCTTGGATTCCGAGTTGTTTCATGATCAAAATCGATAAGAAAAATAATTCTGGGGAATGGTACTTTCTGGCGAATGGTACATTCTGGCAAATGGTTTTCTGGTAAATGGTACATTCTGGCGAATGGTTTTCTGGCAGATGTCATTCTGGCGAATAGTTTTCTGGCGAATGGTTTTCTGGCAAATATCGCACAATCACTCAATTTTTTAGGAAATCTACGGATTTGTTATAGTTTTTTAGGATTTTCAAGCATGGGTCCCACTAAAAGTTAGAGGCTAAGGTTTTGGCAGCGTGAATTGATAAATCCAATTCACAGAAAGTTAGCTAGGATTCAAACGAAGCGATTAATGCTTAGAAATCGAGAATCCGTTGATATTTACTCAACTTTTTAGGAAATCTACGGATTTTTATAATTTTTTAGGATTTTCAAGCATGGGTCCCACTAGAAGTTGGAGGCTAAGGTTTTGACTGAGCGAATTGATAATTTCAACACACAGCAAGTTAGCTAGGATCCAGTCCAAGCGATTGATGCTAAGAAATCTAGTTTCTGTTGATATTTACTCAACTTTTTAGGGAATCTACGGATTTGTTATAATATTTTAGGATTTTCAAGCATGGGTCCCACTAAAAGTTGGAGGCTAAGGTTTTGGCAGTGTAAATTGATAAATCCAATACACAGCAAGTTAGCTAGGATCCAGACGAATCAATTGATGCTTAGAAATCGATAATCCGTTGATATTTACTCAACTTTTTAGGAAATCTACGGATATTTAAATTAATTAACTCTGGGGCCCAGATAGCCGTAGCGGTAAACGCGCAGCTATTCAGCAAGACCAAGCTGAGGGTCGTGGGTTCGAATCCCACCGGTCGAGGATCTTTTCGGGTTGGAAATTTTCTCGACTTCCCAGGGCATAGAGTATCATCGTACCTGCCACACGATATTACGCATGCAAAAATGGTCATTGGCATGGTAAGCTCTCAGTTAATAACTGTGGAAGTGCTCATAAGAACACTAAGCTGAGAAGCAGGCTCTGTCCCAGTAGGGACGTAACGCCAGAAAGAAGAAGAAGAACTCATTACGCGTGGTAAAGATGGACAAATTATGGGTGAAATTATGAAAAAAATCCACGTGCTCGGCTGGGATTTGAACCCAGGACTCTTGTATGCTAGACGAGCGCTTTACCAACTAAGCTACCGAGCCACTTGGTGACCCAATAACTGAGTTGGTTACAAGTTTAGAATTCAAATCCCTACAGACCACGCGGACCCCTTTCATAACCAATATCCATCCATCTCATGTTCCTACACACGCGGAGCGAGCGAGTGCGATTTGTTTAGTGTTGAAACTGTTTGCCTATCGTACCTACATCGCTTCCACAACAACTGTATTGTGGAAGAGTAAAGATGTGGGAAGGCTATCAACGTGTCGTTCTCACTCAAGTGACGACATGACTACTACAGAGAGGCAGTACACTCTAATATAAACTGACACTTATATTGAGCTATTCGGTAATCCAATCCGCATGGTTATTAAATTAATTAACTCATTACGCGTGGTAAAGATGGACAAATTATGGGTGAAATTATGAAAAAAATCCACGTGCTCGGCTGGGATTTGAACCCAGGACTCTTGTATGCTAGACGAGCGCTTTACCAACTAAGCTACCGAGCCACTTGGTGACCCAATAACTGAGTTGGTTACAAGTTTAGAATTCAAATCCCTACAGACCACGCGGACCCCTTTCATAACCAATATCCATCCATCTCATGTTCCTACACACGCGGAGCGAGCGAGTGCGATTTGTTTAGTGTTGAAACTGTTTGCCTATCGTACCTACATCGCTTCCACAACAACTGTATTGTGGAAGAGTAAAGATGTGGGAAGGCTATCAACGTGTCGTTCTCACTCAAGTGACGACATGACTACTACAGAGAGGCAGTACACTCTAATATAAACTGACACTTATATTGAGCTATTCGGTAATCCAATCCGCATGGTTATTAAATTAATTAACTCATTACGCGTGGTAAAGATGGACAAATTATGGGTGAAATTATGAAAAAAATCCGCGTGGTCTGTAGGGATTTGAATTCTAAACTTGTAACCAACTCAGTTATTGGGTCACCAAGTGGCTCGGTAGCTTAGTTGGTAAAGCGCTCGTCTAGCATACAAGAGTCCTGGGTTCAAATCCCAGCCGAGCACGTGGATTTTTTTCATAATTTCACCCATAATTTGTCCATCTTTACCACGCGTAATGAGTTAATTAATTTAATAACCATGCGGATTGGATTACCGAATAGCTCAATATAAGTGTCAGTTTATATTAGAGTGTACTGCCTCTCTGTAGTAGTCATGTCGTCACTTGAGTGAGAACGACACGTTGATAGCCTTCCCACATCTTTACTCTTCCACAATACAGTTGTTGTGGAAGCGATGTAGGTACGATAGGCAAACAGTTTCAACACTAAACAAATCGCACTCGCTCGCTCCGCGTGTGTAGGAACATGAGATGGATGGATATTGGTTATGAAAGGGGTCCGCGTGGTCTGTAGGGATTTGAATTCTAAACTTGTAACCAACTCAGTTATTGGGTCACCAAGTGGCTCGGTAGCTTAGTTGGTAAAGCGCTCGTCTAGCATACAAGAGTCCTGGGTTCAAATCCCAGCCGAGCACGTGGATTTTTTTTCATAATTTCACCCATAATTTGTCCATCTTTACCACGCGTAATGAGTTAATTAATTTAATAACCATGCGGATTGGATTACCGAATAGCTCAATATAAGTGTCAGTTTATATTAGAGTGTACTGCCTCTCTGTAGTAGTCATGTCGTCACTTGAGTGAGAACGACACGTTGATAGCCTTCCCACATCTTTACTCTTCCACAATACAGTTGTTGTGGAAGCGATGTAGGTACGATAGGCAAACAGTTTCAACACTAAACAAATCGCACTCGCTCGCTCCGCGTGTGTAGGAACATGAGATGGATGGATATTGGTTATGAAAGGGGTCCGCGTGGTCTGTAGGGATTTGAATTCTAAACTTGTAACCAACTCAGTTATTGGGTCACCAAGTGGCTCGGTAGCTTAGTTGGTAAAGCGCTCGTCTAGCATACAAGAGTCCTGGGTTCAAATCCCAGCCGAGCACGTGGATTTTTTTCATAATTTCACCCATAATTTGTCCATCTTTACCACGCGTAATGAGTTAATTAATTTAATAACCATGCGGATTGGATTACCGAATAGCTCAATATAAGTGTCAGTCTACGGATATTTATTTTATCTAGGATTTACAAGCATGGGTCCCACTAAAAGTTGGAGGCTATGGTTTTGTCAGAGCGAATTGATAATTCCAACACATAGCAAGTTAGCTGGAATCCAGAAAAAGCGATTGATGCTAAGAAATCTAGTATCCGTTTATATTTAATCAACTTTTTAAGGAATCTACGGATATGTTATAATTTTTTGGGATTTTCAAGCATGGGTCCCACTAAAAGTTAGAGGCTAAGGTTTTGGCAGCGTGAATTGATAAATCCAATACACAGCAAGTTAGCTAGGATTCAAACGATGCGATTCATGCTTAGAAATCGAAAATCCGTTGATATTTACACAACTTTTTTAGGAAATCTACGGATTTCTATAATTTTTTAGGATTTTCAAGCATGGGCCCCACTAAAAGTTGGATGCTAAGGTTTTGGCAAAGCGAATTGATAATTCCAATACACAGCAAGTTATCTGGGATCCAGACCAAACGATTGATGCTAAGAAATCTAGTTTCTGTTGATATTTACTCAACTTTTTAGGGAATCTACGGATTTGTTATAATATTTTAGGATTTTCAAGCATGGGTTCCACTAAAAGTTAGAGGCTAAGGTTTTGGCAGCGTGAATTGATAAATCCAATACACAGCAAAATAGCTAGGATTCAAACGAAGCGATTAATGCTTAGAAATCGAGAATCCGTTGATATTTACTCAACTTTTTTGGAAATCTACGGATTTTTATAATTTTTTAGGATTTTCAAGCATGGGTCCCACTAAAAGTTATAGGCTAAGGTTTTGACTGAGCGAATTGGTAAATCCAATACACAGCAGGTTAGCTGGGATTCAAACGAAGTAGTTGATGCTTAGAAACCGAGAATCCGGTGCTATGTACTTGATTTTTAGGAAATCTACGGATTTGTTATAATTTTTTAGGATTTTCAAGCATGGGTCCCACTAAAAGTTAGAGGCTAAGGTTTTGTCAGAGCGAATTGATAATTCCAACACACAGCAAATTAGCTGGGATAAATACGAAGCGAATGGTGCTAAGAAATCCAGTTTGTGTTGATATTTACTCTACTTTTTAGGGAATCTACGGATTTGTCATAATTTTTAAGGATTTTCAAACATGGGTCCCGCTAAAAGTTAGAGGCTAAGGTTTTGGCTGTGTGAATTGGTAAATCCAATACACAGCAAGTTAGCTAGGATCCAAACGAAGCGATTGATGCTTAGAAATCGAAAATCCGTTGATATTTACTCAACTCTTTAGGAAATCTACGGATTTTTATTTCTTTAGGATTTTCAAGCATGGGTCCCACTAAAAGTTGGAGGCTAAAGTTTTGTCAGAGCGAATTGATAATTCCAACACACAGCAAGTTAGCTGGGATCCAGACAAAGCGATTGATGCTAAGAAATCTAGTATCCGTTGATATTTACTCTACTTTTAGGGAATCTACGGATTTCTATAATTTTTTAGGATTTTCAAGCATGGGTCCCGCTAAAAATTGGAGGCTAAGGTTTTGGCAGTGTGAATTGATAAATCCAATACACAGCAAGTTAGCTAGGAACCAAACGAAGCGATTAATGCTTAGAAATCGGGTCCCGCTAAAAATTGGAGGCTAAGGTTTTGGCAGTGTGAATTGATAAATCCAATACACAGCAAGTTAGCTAGGATCCAAACGTAGCGAATAATGCTTAGAAATCGAAAATCCGTTGATATTTACTCAACTTTTTAGGAAATCTACGGATTTTTATTTTTTAAGATTTTCAAGCATGGGTCCCACTAAAAGTTGGAGGCTAAAGTTTTGTCAGAGCGAATTGATAATTCCAACACACAGCAAGTTAGCTGGGATCCAGACAAAGCGATTGATGCTAAGAAATCTAGTATCCGTTGATATTATTCTACTTTTTAGGGAATCTACGGATTTGTTATATTTTTTTGGATTTTCAAGCATGGGTCCCACTAAAAATTAGAGGCTAAGGTTTTGGCAGTGTGAATTGATAAATCCAATACACAGCAAGTTAGCTAAGATCCAAACGAAGCGATTGATGCTTAGAAATCGAGAATCCGTTGATATTTACTCAATTATTTAGGAAAATCTACGGATTTTTATAATTTTTTAGGAGTTTCAAGCATGGGTCCCACTAAAAGTTAGAGGCTAAGGTTTCGGTAGAGCGAATTGATAATTCCAACACACAGCAGGTTAGCTGGGATGAAGACGAAACAATTGATGCTGATCTAGTATCCGTTGATATTTACTCAACTTTTTAGGAAATTATGGATTTTTTATAATTTTTTAAGATTTTCAAGCATGGGTCCCACTAAAAGTCCCATAGCAGGTTAGCTGGGATTTTAATGAAGCACTTGATATTAAGAAACCGAGAATACGTTGCTATGTACTTGATTTTTAGGAAATCTACGGATTTTTATTTATTTTGGATTTTAAAGCTTGGGTCCCACTAAAAGTTGGAAGCTAGAGTTTCGGCAGAGCGAATTGATAATTTCAACACACAGCAGGTTAGCTGGGATCCAGACGAAGCGATTGATGCTAAGAAATCTAGTATCCCTTGATATATACTCTACTTTTTAGGGAATCTACGGATTTGTTATAATTTTTTAGGATTTTCAAGCATGGATCCCACTAAAAGTTAGAGGCTAAGGTTTTGGCAGTGTGAATTGATAAATCCAATACACAGCAAGTTAGCTAGGATCCAGACGAAGCGATTGATGCTTAGAAATCGATAATCCGTTGATATTTACTCAACTTTTTAGGAAATCTACGGATTTTTATAATTTTTCAGGATTTTCAAGCATAGGTCCCACTAAAAGTTGGAGGCTAACGTTTTGGTAGAGCAAATTGATAATTCCAATACACAGCAGGTAGGCTTGGATCCAGACGAAGCGATTGATGCTAAGGAATCGAAAATCCGTTGATATTTACTCATATTTTTTAGGAAATCTACGGATTTTTATAGTTTTTAAGGATTTTCAAGCATATGTTCCACTAAAAGTTGGAGGCTAACGTTTTGGCAAAGCGAATTGTTAATTCCAACACACAGCAAGTTAGCTGGAATCCAGACGAAGCGATTGATGCTAAGAAATCTAGTATCCGTTGATATTTACTCTACTTTTTAGGGAATCTACGGATTTGTTATAATTTTTTAGGATTTTCAAGCATGGGTCCCACTAAAAGTTAGAGGCTAAGGTTTTGGCAGCGTGAATTGATAAATCCAATACACAGCAAGTTAGCTAGGATCCAAACGAATCGATTGATGCTTAGAAATCGAGAATCCGTTGATATTTACTCAACTTTTTAGGAAATCTACGGAGATTTATTTTATTTAGGACTTTCAAGTATGGGCCCCACTAAAAGTTGGAGGCTAAGGTTTTGACTAAGCAAATTGGTAAATCCAATACACAGCAGGTAAGCTGGGATTTAAACGAAGCAGTTGATGTTAAGAAACCAAGAATCCGGTGCTATGTACTTGATTTTTAGGAAATCTACGGATTTTTATTGTATTTAGGATTTTCAAGCATGGGTCCCACTAAAAGTTGGAGGCTAGTGTTTTGTCTGAGCAAATTGATAATTCCAATACACAGCAAGTTAGCTGGGATCCAGACCAAGTGATTGATGCTAAGAAATCTAGTATCCGTTGATATTTACTCTACTTTTTAGGAAATCTACGGATTTGTTATAATTTTTTAGGATTTTCAAGCATGGGTCCCGCTAAAAATTGGAGGCTAAGGTTTTGGCAGTGTGAATTGATAAATCCAATACACAGCAAGTTAGCTAGGATCCAAACGAAGAGATTAATGTTTAGAAATCGAGAATCCTTTGATATTTACTCAACTTTTTAGGAAATCTACGGATTTTTATATTTTTTAGGATTTTCAAGCATGGGTCCCACTAAAAGTTGGAGGCTAAGGTTTTGACTGAGCGAATTAGTAAATTCAATACACAGCATGTTAGCGAGGATCCAAACGAAGCGATTGATGCTAAGAAATCGAGAATCCGTTGATATTTACTCAACTTTTTAGGAAATCTACGGATTTGTTATATTTTTTTAGGATTTTCAAGCATGGGTCCCACTAAAAGTTGGAGGCTAACGTTTGGCAGAGCAAATTGATAATTCCAATACACAGCAGGTTAGCTTGGATCCAGACCAAGAGATTGATGCTAAGAAATCGAGAATCCGTTGATATTTACTCAACTTTTTAGGAAATCTACGGATTTTTATAATTTTTTAGGATTTTCAAGCATGGGTCCCACTAAAAGTTAGAGGCTAACGTTTGGCAGATCAAATTGATAATTCCAACACACAGCAAGTTAGCTGGGATCCAGACTAAGTGATTGATTTTAAGAAATCTAGTTTGTGTTGATATTTACTCTACTTTTTAGGGAATCTACGGATTTGTTATAATTTTTTGGGATTTTCAATCATGGGTCCCACTAAAAGTTAGAGGCTAACGTTTGGCAGAGCAAATTGATAATTCCAATACACAGCAAGTTAGCTGGGATCCAGACGAAGCGATTGATGCTTAGAAATCTAGAATCCGTTGATATTTACTCAACTTTTTAGGAAATCTACGGATTTTTATATTTTTTTAAGATTTTCAAGCATGGGTCCCGCTAAAAGTTGGAGGCCAAGGTTTTGACTGATTGAATTAGTAAATCAAATACACAGCAGGTTAGCTAGGATCCAAACGAAGCGATTGATGCTAAGAAATCGAGAATCCGTTGATATTTACTCAACTTTTTAGGAAATCTACGGATTTTTATAATTTTTTAGGATTTTCAAGCATGAGTCCCACTAAAAGTTGGAGGCTAAAGTTTTGACTGAGTGAATTAGTAAATCCAATACACAGCAGGTTAGCTTGGATCTAGACGAAGCGGTTGATGCTAAGAAATCGAAAATCCGTTGATATTTACTCAATTTTTTAGGAAATCTACGGATTTTTACAGTTTTTTAGGATTTTCAAGCATGGGTCCCACTAAAAGTTGGAGGCTAAGGTTTTGTCAGAGCAAATTGATAATTCCAACACATAGCAAGTTAGCTGGAATCCAGACCAAGCGATTGGTGCTAAGAAATCTAGTATCCGTTGATATTACTCTACTTTTTAGAGAATCTACAGATTTGTTATATTTTTTTGAGATTTTTAAGTATGGGTCCCACTAAAAGTTAGAGGCTAAGGTTTTGGCAGCGTGAATTGATAAATCCAATACACAGCAAGTTAGCTAGGATCCGAACGAAGCGATTGATGCTTAGAAATCGAGAATCCGTTGATATTTACTCAACTTTTTAGGAAATCTACGGATTTCTATAATATTTTAGGATTTTCAAGCATGGGTCCCACTAAAAGTTAGAGGCTAAGGTTTTGACTGAGCGAATTGGTAAATCCAATACACAGCAGGTAAGCTGGGATTTAAACGAAGCAGTTGATGTTAAGAAACCGAGAATCCGTTGCTATGTACTTTTTATTATTATTATTATTTATTAACGATACTTTACCCTCGTCAGGGCATTCGTGTCGAGCTAGTCGTTACTTCACAATACCTAGATTTCACTGTGTATTTCGATTTCCCTAATCAGGGCCGGATTTACAAATGTGGGGGCCCCGGGGCCAGAGTCTTGTGGGGGCCTTTTCCCAGAAAACAATTTTGCTATTAAATGCTATAGTATGTTTTCATTGGTAAATTCATGAGTTTTATGCTCAATGTTCCGCCGTGCGGTGTGACATTGGGCCTAGGAAGGGACCTTGACCGCCCTTTTCGATGCATCTCATGGGTAGTACGGAAGTCAAAAAACTAATCCAGGACCATCCAGTAGTTATTTATAACGTATTCATTCTTAAAGCTTGCCACATTGTTTTCATTATTCTGTTGTTAGTTTACTGCAAAAATCTTGGCCCAATGTCATCCCACACGAAGTTTATGGATATGATTTTAATTACCAGAAGTTAGCTTTGAACTGCTGTCAAACCCTCAGAAGCGCAAGTTGGGATCAATGGGTGTAAGTGACAAATACCTGCTTTTGAGCAAAAAGAGTTTGTACTTTTTCAGCAACATATTACTCCGTACAAATTGTGTGAGAACCAAAACAACGAGCTAATCTTCTCAAAAATATGATATTTTTAGATGGAAATACGATTTGAAAATACTATTGGAAAGCTTGAAAACAGTTCAATAGTCCAGTACACCAAATTTAAAATCGACCAAAATGTCACTTGAATTTACTTTGGGCCCCTCAATAGCAAATCAATATAACTTATTTAAAATATATCAGACTAATGTTGGATTCCCTTACTTTTTGATGTTTTTTTCTTTGAAATTCTAGAAATGTGTTCACCGCAGTGGTCCAAAACTGATTTTTCATTTTCAGATTTATGTAAAAGAGTACTAAACAAACCCAGAAATCAACAAAAACTGAAATTCTCAGATACAAAACAATAGGTCAAATGTGCAGTACCACTACAGAACAGCCTAAAAATCTTGTTTAGATTTGAAACCAAAAGATTATCTTCAAATTTAAAATTAGAATCATTAAGTGAACCAATCTTTCGATGTCATTCAAAAAAATGGCACCATTTTATCGGTTTCTACAATAATTCTCCAATATTTAATAATGCTTAATTAAGAAATATTTTGTGGGGGCCCATAAAATGTGGGGGCCCGGGGGCCATGGCCCCCTTGGACCCCCTGTAAATACGGCCCTGTCCCTAATGAATTTTAGGATTTTGGTTTCCTTTTCCGTGCTGTGTTGTAGAATATCTGCAACTGATCCGCTGATACCGCAAGTCATTCGTTTTTGGTGGTACCCTCTGCACTCGACGAGTATATGATGCATTGTTATTTGTACACCACACCAGGTGCACAATGGAGGAGAGTTGCGGTTGAGTATATGCGAGTGTGTTAGCCTGGTGTGTCCTATCCTCAACCTTGTTAGTATCCGCTGGTCCGCGGCATTCGACCTGTCTGAGCATTTCCTGGGGATTTGCTTGATTTGCCTCAGATGTCCTTGGCTTCGGAACCATTCTGTTTCCCAAGTTGACCATATCTCCTTCTTGATAGAACGCGCAACATCTTGCGCTGGTATACGGATATCGAGTTGAGTTTGATGTCTGCCGTCTTTAGCAAGCTGTCTTGGTAGTGTCATTCTCAAAACACACCCAAGCCGTTCCCATAGGGGACGTACCCACAAGGAAGTGACGTTTCAAGTAATACTGTTTCATATGGTATGCCCTCTTCAACATCTAATTCAATTTCTCTCGCCGTTCCCTTACGGTACCTATCCATCTAGTATTCATTGCTTTCTTCTCCATGCTCCCTCTTACTTCGAGCAAAAAAGACCGATATGCCGATAAACAATTTCAAAATCAACTTTTTAGGAAATCTACGGATTTTTAGAATTTTTTAGGATTTTCAAGCATGGGTCCCACTAAAAGTTGGAGGCTAAGGTTTCGGCAGTGCGAATTGATAATTCCAATATACAGCAAGTTAGCTGGGACCCAGACGAAGCGATTAGTGCTTAGAAGTCGAGAAGCCGTTGATATTTACTCAACTTTTTAGGAAATCTACGGATATTTTTTTTTAGGATTTTCAAGCATGGGTCCCACTAAAAGTTGGAGGCTAAAGTTTTGTCAGAGCGAATTAATAATTCCAACACACAGCAAGTTAGCTGGGATCCAGACGAAGCGATTGATGCTAAGAAATCTAGTGTCCGTTGATATTTTCTCTACTTTTTAGGGAATCTACGGATTTGTTATAATTTTTTAGGATTTTCAAGCATGGGTCCCGCTAAAAATTGGAGGCTAAGGTTTTGGCAGTGTGAATTGATAAATCCAATACACAGCGAGTTAGCTGGGATCCAGACGAAGCGATTGATGCTTAGAAATCGAAAATCCGTTGATATTTACTCAACTTTTTAGGAAATCTACGGATTTTTATATTTTTTTAAGATTTTCAAGCATGGGTCCCACTAAAAGTTGGAGGCTAAGTTTCGGCAGTGCGAATTGATAATTCCAATATACAGCAAGTTAGCTGGGACCCAGACGAAGCGATTAGTGCTTAGAAGTCGAGAAGCCGTTGATATTTACTCAACTTTTTAGGAAATCTACGGATATTTTTTTTAGGATTTTCAAGCATGGGTCCCACTAAAAAATGGAGGCTAAAGTTTTGTCAGAGCGAATTGATAATTCCAACACACAGCAAGTTAGCTGGGATCCAGACGAAGCGATTGATGCTTAGAAATCGAGAATCCGTTGATATTTACTCAACTTTTTAGGAAATCTACGGATTTGTTATAATTTTTTTGGATTTTCAAGCATGGGTCCCGCTAAAAGTTAGAGGCTAAGGTTTTGGCAGTGTGAATTGATAAATCCAATACACAGCAAGTTAGCTAGGATCCAAACGAAGCGATTAATGCTTAGAAGTCGAGAATCCGTTGATATTTACTCAACTTTTTAGGAAATCTACGGATATTTTTTTTTAGGATTTTCAAGCATGGGTCCCACTAAAAGTTGGAGGCTAAAATTTTGTCAGAGCGAATTGATAATTCCAACACACAGCAAGTTAGCTGGGATCCAGACGAAGCGATTGATGCTAAGAAATCGAAAATCCGTTGATATTTACTCATTTTTTAAGGAAATCTACGGATTTTTATAGTTTTTAAGGATTTTCAAGCATGGGTCCCACTAAAAGTTGGAGGCTAATGTTTTGGCAAAGCGAATTGATAATTCCAACACACAGCAAGTTAGCTGGAATCCAGACGAAGCGATTGATGCTAAGAAATCTAGTATCCGTTTATATTTACTCAACTTTTTAGGAAATCTACGGATTTTTATATTTTTTTAGGATTTTCAAGCATGGGTCTCACTAAAAGTTGGAGGCTAAGGTTTTGACTGAGCAAATTGATAATTCCAACACACAGCAGGTTAGCTTGGATCCAGACGAAGCGATTGATGCAAAGATATCGAAAATCCGTTGATATTACTCAACTTTTTAGGAAATCTACGGATTTTTATAATTTTTTAGGATTTTCAGGCATGGTTTCCACTAGAAGTTGGAGGCCAAGGTTTCGGCAGTGCGAATTGATAATTCCAACACACAGCAAGTTAGCTGGGATCCAGACAAAGCGATTGATGCTAAGAAATCGAGAATCCGTTGATATTTACTCAATTTTTTTGGAAATCTACGGATTTTTATATTTTTTTAAGATTTTTGAACATGGGTCCCACTAAAAGTTGGAGGCTAAGGTTTTGACTGAGCGAATTAGTAAATCCAATACACAGCATGTTAGCTAGGATCCAAACAAAGCGATTGATGCTAAGAAATCAAGAATCCGTTGATATTTACTCAACTTTTTAGTGAATCTACGGATTTGTTATAATATTTTAGGATTTTCAAGCATGGGTCCCACTAAAAGTTGGAGGCTAACGTTTTGCAGAGCAAATTGATAATTCCAATACACAGCAGGTTAGCTTGGATCCAGACGAAGCGATTGATGCTAAGATATCGAAAATCCGTTGATATTACTCAACTTTTAAGGAAATCTACGGATTTTTATAATTTTTTAGGATTTTCAGGCATGGGTCGCACTAAAAGTTGGAGGCTAAGGTTTCGGCAGTGCGAATTGATAATTCCAATACACAGCAAGTTAGCTGGGATCCAGACGAAGCGATTGATGCTACGAAATCGAGAATCGGTTGATATTTACTCAACTTTTTAGGAAATCTACGGATTTTTATATTTTTTTAAAATTTTCAAGCATGGGTCCCACTAATAGTTGGAGGCTAAGGTTTTGACTGAGCGAATTAGTAAATCAAATACACAGCAGGTTAGCTAGGATCCAAACGAAGCGATTGATGCTAAGAAATCGAGAATCCGTTGATATTTACTCAACTTTTTAGGAAATCTACGGATTTTTATAATTTTTTAGGATTTTCAAACATGGGTCCCACTAAAAGTTGGAGGCTAACGTTTTGTCAGAGCGAATTGATAATTCCAACACATAGCAAGTTAGCTGGAATCCAGACGAAGCCATTGATGCTAAGAAATCTAGTATTAGTTGATATTTACTCTACTTTTTAGTGAATCTACGGATTTGTATAATTTTTTGGGACTTTCAAGCATGGGTCCCACTAAAAGTTGGAGGCTAAGGTTTTGACTGAGCGAATAAGTAAATCAAATACACAGCAGGTTAGCTTGGATCTAGACGAAGCGATTGATGCTTAGAAATCGAAAATCCGTTGATATTTACTCAATTTTTTAGGAAATCTACGAAATTTTATAGTTTTTTAAGATTTTTAAGCATGGGTCCCACTAAAAGTTGGAGGCTAAGGTTTTGTCAGAGCGAATTGATAATTCCAACACATAGCAAGTTAGCTGGAATCAACTTTTAGGAAATCTACGGATTTTTAGATTTTTTTTAGGATTTTCAAGCATGGGTCCCACTAAAAGTTGGAGGCTAACGTTTTGCAGAGCAAATTGATAATTCCAATACACAGCAGGTTAGCTTGGATCCAGACGAAGCGATTGATGCAAAGATATCGAAAATCCGTTGATATTACTCAACTTTTTAGGAAATCTACGGATTTTTTATAATTTTTTAGGATTTTCAGGCATAGTTTCCACTAGAAGTTGGAGGCCAAGGTTTCGGCAGTGCGAATTGATAATTCCAACACACAGCAAGTTAGCTGGGATCCAGACGAAGCGATTGATGCTTAGAAATCGAGAATCCGTTGATATTTACTCAACTTTTTTGGAAATCTACGGATTTTTATATTTTTTTAAGATTTTTAAACATGGGTCCCACTAAAAGTTGGAGGCTAAGGTTTTGACTGAGCGAATTAGTAAATCCAATACACAGCATGTCAGCTAGGATCCAAACGAAGCGATTGTTGCTAAGAAATTAAGAATCCGTTGATATTTACTCAACTTTTTAGGAAATCTACGGATTTTTAGATTTTTTTACGATTTTCAAGCATGGGTCCCACTAAAAGTTGGAGGCTAACGTTTTGCAGAGCAAATTGATATTTCCAATACACAGCAGGTTAGCTTGGATCCAGACGAAGCGATTGATGCTAAGATATCGAAAATCCGTTGATATTACTCAACTTTTTAGGAAATCTACGGATTTCTATAATTTTTTAGGATTTTCAGGCATGGGTCGCACTAAAAGTTGGAGGCTAAGGTTTCGGCAGTGCAAATTGATAATTCCAATACACAGCAAGTTAGCTGGGATCCAGACGAAGCGATTGATGCTTAGAAATCGAGAATCCGTTGATATTTACTCAACTTTTTAGGAAATCTACGGATTTTAATATTTTTTTAAGATTTTCAAGCATGGGTCCCACTAATAGTTGGAGGCTAAGGTTTTGACTGAGCGAATTAGTAAATCAAATACACAGCAGGTTAGCTAGGATCCAAACGAAGCGATTGATGCTAAGAAATCGAGAATCCGTTGATATTTACTCAACTTTTTAGGAAATCTACGGATTTTTATAATTTTTTAGGATTTTCAAACATGGGTCCCACTAAAAGTTGGAGGCTAACGTTTTGTCAGAGCGAATTGATAATTCCAACACATAGCAAGTTAGCTGGAATCCAGACGAAGCCATTGATGCTAAGAAATCTAGTATCAGTTGATATTTACTCTACTTTTTAGTGAATCTACGGATTTGTATAATTTTTTGGGACTTTCAAGCATGGGTCCCACTAAAAGTTGGAGGCTAAGGTTTTGTCAGAGCGAATTGATAATTCCAACACATAGCAAGTTAGCTGGAATCCAGACGAAGCGATTGATGCTAAGAAATCTAGTATCCGTTGATATTTACTCTACTTTTTAAGGAATCTACGGATTTTTATAATTTTTTTGGGATTTTCAGGCATGGGTCCCACTAAAAGTTGGAGGCTAAGGTTTCGGCAGTGCGAATTGATAATTCCAATACACAGCAAGTTAGCTGGGATCCAGACGAAGCCATTGATGCTAAGAAATCTAGTTTCAGTTGATATTTACTCTACTTTTTAGTGAATCTACGGATTTGTATAATTTTTTGGGACTTTCAAGCATGGGTCCCACTAAAAGTTGGAGGCTAAGGTTTTGACTGAGCGAATAAGTAAATCAAATACACAGCAGGTAAGCTTGGATCTAGACGAAGCGATTGATGCTAAGAAATCGAAAATCCGTTGATATTTACTCAATTTTTTAGGAAATCTACGAAATTTTATAGTTTTTTAGGATTTTCAAGCATGGGTCCCACTAAAAGTTGGAGGCTAAGGTTTTGTCAGAGCGAATTGATAATTCCAACACATAGCAAGTTAGCTGGAATCCAGACGAAGCGATTGATGCTAAGAAATCTAGTATCCGTAGATATTACTCTACTTTTTAGGGAAATCGAGAATCCGTTGATATTTACTCAACTTTTTAGGAAATCTACGGATTTTTATATTTTTTTAAGATTTTCAAGCATGGGTCCCACTAATAGTTGAAGGCTAAGGTTTTGACTGAGCGATTTAGTAAATCAAATACACAGCAGGTTAGCTAGGGTCCAGACGAAGCGATTGATGCTAAGAAATCGAGAATCCGTTGATATTTACTCAACTTTTTAGGAAATCTACGGATTTTTATAATTTTTTAGGATTTTCAAACATGGGTCCCACTAAAAGTTGGAGGCTAACGTTTTGTCAGAGCGAATTGATAATTCCAACACATAGCAAATTAGCTGGAATCCAGACGAAGCCATTGATGCTAAGAAATCTAGTATCAGTTGATATTTACTCTACTTTTTAGTGAATCTACGGATTTGTATAATTTTTTGGGACTTTCAAGCATGGGTCCCACTAAAAGTTGGAGGCTAAGGTTTTGACTGAGCGAATTAGTAAATCAAATACACAGCAGGTTAGCTTGGATCTAGACGAAGCGATTGATGCTAAGAAATCGAAAATCCGTTGATATTTACTCAATTTTTTAGGAAATCTACGGATTTTATAGTTTTTTTAAGATTTTCAAGCATGGGTCCCACTAAAAGTTGGAGGCTAAGGTTTTGTCAGAGCGAATTGATAATTCCAACACATAGCAAGTTAGCTGGAATCCAGACGAAGCGATTGATGCTAAGAAATCTAGTATCCGTTGATATTTACTCTACTTTTTAAGGAATCTACGGATTTTTATAATTTTTTTGGGATTTTAAGGCATGGGTCCCACTAAAAGTTGGAGGCTAAGGTTTCGGCAGTGCGAATTGATAATTCCAATACACAGCAAGTTAGCTGGGATCCAGACGAAGCGATTGATGCTTAGAAATCGAGAATCCGTTGATATTTACTCAACTTTTTAGGAAATCTACGGATTTTTATAATTTTTTAAGATTTTCAAGCATGGGTCCCACTAATGTTGGAGGCTATGGGTTTGACTGAGCGAATTAGTAAATCAAATACACAGCAGGTTAGCTAGGATCCAAACGAAGCGATTGATGCTAAGAAATCGAGAATCCGTTGATATTTACTCAACTTTTTAGGAAATCTACGGATTTTTATAATTTTTTAGGATTTTCAAGCATGGGTCCCACTAAAAGTTGGAGGCTTAGGTTTTGTCAGAGCGAATTGATAATTCCAACACATAGCAAGTTAGCTGGAATCCAGACGAAGCCATTGATGCTAAGAAATCTAGTTTCAGTTGATATTTACTCTACTTTTTAGTGAATCTACGGATTTGTATAATTTTTTGGGACTTTCAAGCATGGGTCCCACTAAAAGTTGGAGGCTAAGGTTTTGACTGAGCGAATAAGTAAATCAAATACACAGCAGGTAAGCTTGGATCTAGACGAAGCGATTGATGCTAAGAAATCGAAAATCCGTTGATATTTACTCAATTTTTTAGGAAATCTACGAAATTTTATAGTTTTTTAGGATTTTCAAGCATGGGTCCCACTAAAAGTTGGAGGCTAAGGTTTTGTCAGAGCGAATTGATAATTCCAACACATAGCAAGTTAGCTGGAATCCAGACGAAGCGATTGATGCTAAGAAATCTAGTATCCGTTGATATTACTCTACTTTTTAGGGAATCTACGGATTTTTATATTTTTTTGGGATTTTTAAGCATGGGTCCCACTAAAAGTTAGAGGCTAAGGTTTTGGCAGCGTGAATTGATAAATCCAATACACAGCAAGTTAGCTAGGATCCAAACGAAGCGATTGATGCTTAGAAATCGAAAATCCGTTGATATTTACTAAACTTTTTTAGGAAATCTACGGATTTCTATAATTTTTTAGGATTTTCAAGCATGGGTCCCACTAAAAGTTGGAGGCTAAGGTTTTGACTGAGCGAATTGGTAAATCCAATACACAGCAGGTAAGCTGGGATTTAAACGAAGCAGTTTGTTGGGGAACCGGGGAATCACCTCCTTCGACTGGGTGGGATGGCTCCTCAGCACTCGACCAGTGTATGTGGTTGGATTGGGTGGGCAACAATTATCCTTTGCGGTAGAAGGCTTCCTTTAAGCGAACACTGAGCATTCTTCTTCCTTGGCAATAAAGAACTCGCGGTACAATTAAAACACTATATTTGTTCTAAAAAACACACAAAACTACAACGGACTACATTTATTGGACTTATTCTAACATCGATTTCTTAAACTTAAACACGTAACATTCAGATACGGCCGTGCGTAGGCCTCTAACCGGCGCGCCTGCTATCGGAGGGAAGGTTCAATCTAAAACTGATTTCTACGACACCAAAAGGTCATTCCTAAACCTGCTGTAGGGATCTCAAATGATCGAATTCGGAGATGAGAGTCGTAACATGAGAGAGGCATCTCCTGAAGCATATCCACCACTGCGATATCAAATGGACAGCTCTCCAACGATCTCACATGCTATCATCAGCTATCTCGCAAGCTATGGCAGTGGTCATCCAGCAAGGCAGGTAGCCACGAATGGTTGTTTACCATCAGCTTGTCTGGTCTCTTTCCACTGCTATCTATAGCCTTCCTGGCTGATCTGCAGCTATTGTGTGGTTCAGGCTGATCGCAGTTGGTTTGTCTTATCCAGTGATGTAGTTCGAATGGGCTTGGGGGTGCGATACTACTTCCCTACATCCTCACCCACCCAGGAATTGCTTCAATTTCTGAAAAGAAAAAATGAAATCTCCTCTTCGACAGGGAAGGAAAGGGTAGGGTTTCGCTCATTGATATTGATGAGTAGACGTTGACTCCGGAAATGGCAAAAGACAAAGTTTCTCCACAGGACGTTTGAAGTTGCCTGAAGCTGTTTTTAACGTAACTACCCTCACGATACCATCGGTGCCTGGGTGCACCTCGCTTATACGACCTAGTTTCCACCGCATGGGGGGTTGATTCTCGTCCCGAATGATGACCAGCTTGCCAATCTCGATTGCAACCGATGGCTTCCAGCGTTTGCTTCTCCCTTGAAGTTGGCACAAGTATTCACGCCGCCATCTCTTCCAAAAATCTTGGGCAATCTTCTGGGTCAGTTGAAAACGGTCGAGGCGATTCATTGGCACGTCTTCCAATTCTGTATCCGGTAGGGACTGAAGGCTTGAGTTAATCAAGAAATGCGCCGGCGTTAACGGTTCCAAATCATTTGGATCGTCCGACATGGGCGTCAACGGTCGGGAATTTAAACAGGCCTCCACCTGTACGAGCAGCGTGTTCAAATCCTCCGGCGAGAGTGGTGTTTCTCCTATAGCCTTCAGAAGGTGGGATTTCGCAGACCGAACCGCGGCCTCCCATAGGCCTCCAAAGTGCAGGGCGCTAGGCGGATTGAAGTGCCATTGAATCCTCTCTTCTAGGCAGCAATTTGTAACGCTTTCTTGGTGATTCTTTGAATCCACCAAATTGTAGAGTTCCCGTAACACGTTTCGCGCTCCAACGAAGTTGGTACCATTGTCCGAGTACATGTCCTTCGGTCTTCCTCTCCTAGCAGTGAATCTACGTAGGGCTTGGATGAATCGATCGGTAGTCAGATCGGACACGATCTCGAGGTGTACCGCCTTTGTACACAGGCAGATGAATAGCGCAACGTACATCTTGACGACTGGTCGCCGGGGTGCTGGTCGAACATAAAACGGTCCACAATAATCCACTCCGGTTTGCGAAAAAGGTCGCGACAAGGTGACTCGTGGCGCTGGCAGCTCTCCCATAAACTGCTCAATGGACGATGGTTTAGACCGAAAGCATTTCATGCACCGGTGTACTATATTCCGCGCTACACTTCTTCCCCCCAACGGCCAGAAATGTAAGCGAACGTTAGCTAGCAGTAACTGCGGCCCAGCGTGCAGCAGTTTTTCGTGGTAATATCGAAGGATCATCTTGGTAAGCTCATGACGAGCTGGCAAAACCATCGGGTGTTTGGTGTCCTCAGCTTCTTGCGAATGTCGCAGTCTTCCTCCTACTCGAATAACTAGGTCCTTGGATATAAATGGATTATACCTCCGCAATGGCGACTTCCTTGGAATAGGTTTCCCTTCAGCTAGCACCTTCCACTCCTCAACGAAGAACTCCTGTTGAACATTCCGAACCAGGGTGATCTCCGCTTCTCTTAACTCCACAGACGTCAGGAACTTCGATGGATTTCGCTGATCTCGAGGAGTACGTAGTTGTTTCAGGTACCGTAAGCAGTACGCCGTGATTCGTACGAGTTTGGTATACGATGAAGTTCGTCCTAGATACCAGCTGTTGAACTCCGCCTCTGGAGAACTGGTGCAAGCGACCGCTGTACGTCGCCTTTCTTTATCGACCTTCTCAACGTCCTCTTCATTCCATGATTCCGGTAGTTTTGGCCACCCTTCCGGATTTTCCGCGAGCCATCGTGGTCCATTCCACCAGAAATCATTGTGGATGATGTCCTCCGGCAAGACGCCCCTTGAAATAAGATCGGCCGGATTCTCCACGCCAGGAACATGTCTCCACCTTTCCGGATTGGTTAGTGTGTGGATCTTGGAGACTCGATTGGCCACGTAAGTGGTCCAGTTCGTTGGTGAAGCTTGGATCCAACGAAGAACGCAAGTAGAGTCTGTCCAGAAGTACCTCTGCAAGGGAATTTTGAGGGATTCTTGAACCTTTTCGAAGAGTTCCGCCGATAGAACAGCTCCGCATAGCTCCAATCGAGGAATTGTTTGGCAATTCAAGGGTGCCACTCGCGATTTCGACGAAAGAAGCCGAACCTTGATTCCCCCTGCTGCATCTACACTCTTCACGTAAATACAACAGCCATACGCCTTCTCCGAGGCATCCGAAAAACAGTGGATTTCCATGGAAACTGCGTTGGGTATGATGACGCAGCGATCAATCCTGATCTCGTTTAGCAGAGGAAGTTGTTGAAGGTACTTTCTCCAATCCTCACCCACCGTCGAAGGTATCGGGTCGTCCCAACCCAGCGGACGATCGTCGATATCGCGATATTTCCATAGAAATTGCATCACGATTTTCCCAGTGACTACTGCTGCTCCGAGCAGCCCTAAAGGATCGAAGAGAGTGGCTATGATGGATAGCATTTCCCTTTTGGTGAATTGCTGGTTTGGTAGCACCGCTGGAACGTCGAACTTGAACTTCAACTGATCACTCTTCGGCATCCATGTTAGTCCGAGGGTCTTCACAGACGGGTCAGGATCCAAATTGATTCCGTCTGCCGCTCTAATTGCCAGGTTGTCCTCAGTAAGCCCTTCCAAAACCTTGGAGCAGTTTGAGGCCCACTTTCTGAGCCAGAATCCACCTCTGTTTGTCATTTCGCTTAGTTGCTGCCGTAGTTCGCAAGCTTCGTCCACAGAATTCGCACCCGTGATGACATCATCCATGTAGGTATCTTCACTTGCCGCCTGTGCTCCTAGGGGAAAAGTTGTTGCTTCGTCTATCGCCAACTGTTTGAGGGTTCTTGTGGCTAGATATGGTGCCGGCTTGGTTCCGTACGTAACGGTCTTGAGCTCATATACGCTGACATCTTCCTGGGGATTGGAGCGCCACAAGATGCACTGTAGGTGTCTGTCGTCCGGATGCACCCATATTTGCCGGAACATCTTTTCGACGTCTGAGACGAGCATGATCTGCTTGGTACGACTCCGCAAAATGATCGACCTTAAATCCTCCTGTATTACTGGCCCAGTCAGTAACATATCGTTAAGTGACACGCCGGATGACGTAGCGCAGGAAGCGTCAAACACCACCCTGACCTTCGTGGTAGTGCTGTCCTCTTTGAAAACAGGATGATGAGGTAGAAAACACCGCCGTTTCGCATCTACATCCGTCACATCGATCCTTTCCATATGTCCCATTGACTCGTATTCCTTCATGAAATCGTGGTAACTCTTGTGGAGGTTTGCGTTTCGAGCCAATCTTCGTTCGCTTCCTTGAAGACGCCGGGTTGCGATTTCCTTGGACTCGCCCAACCGTGTGACAGCGCTTTCTTCTTTAGGGAGTGTAACAGTATATCTACCATCCGGATTCCTTTGGACTGTATTTTGGAAAAGGTCCTCACACCGTTTTTCCTCCGGTGAGAGTACTCGAAGCGATCCAACCTCTTCACTGGACCAGAACCGTGTAACCAGAGACTCCAGTTTCTCCGTTGCTGAAACGTTGCAAGTGATGCGCAAATCCTGACTTGTGTTAGATAAGCCTCCACACACCACCCATCCAAAAACCGATTCGTTCAACGTTGGCAGTTGGTTGCCTAACGTCATCCTTTTCCCAGTTTCGAAAAAGTCGAAGAACGACTCTATTCCAAGCACCATGTCTACTCGTCTGGACTCGAAGAAAGCGGGATCAGCCAGTTTGATCCCTGGAGGTATCGACCAACCATCCGTGTTGATTGTAGCAGTTGGAAGATTCACGGTTACCTTGGGGAGAACGAGGAAACTCATCGATTGCGAGAATGGAGAAACTCGCGAGCGCACCACCGCTTCGATTTTGTGCCTGACCTTGGTCCCTGCTTGACCGATTCCACGCACCGCTATGTCCACCTTCTGTTTTTGAGTCTTCAATCGTTGACTTAGCCACTCCGTGATGAAGTTGCTCTCTGAACCCGAGTCTAAGAGAGCCCGTGCAGGGAATCGTATTCCTTCATCGTCTTCCACGACGACGACTGCAGTTGCTAATAAGACTTGCGACGAATACTGTTGAGCCGCACTGGAAACCGAGATGTCCGTGGCCACCATGTTGACCACTTGAGATGAACTAGTTCCCGAAGTTTCGCCGATTTCGGAGGACTTCCTTTGATGTGAAGGATGGTTGTTCCCAGCAGCCGCTGCGACCCTTGCCGAACTATCCTTCTCCGACTTGAAACACACCAGAGTGTGGTGACGACCCTTGCAGTTCCGGCAGTTGAACTTGGACTGGCATTCCCTGGAGATGTGACCCGTTTTGAAGCAGTTTCTGCATAGCGCATGGGTTTTCAGCACTGCATCCCTGTCAGCTATAGACATCCGTTGGAATGTTGCACATTGGTAGAGAAAGTGATCTTCCTTACAAGCTACGCATCGCTTCGTTGATGATGATTGCGTAGTGTTGTAGCTGACCTTCACCGATGATTGCTTCTGCTTCTGGAAGTGTGGCTGCGACTGTTGAGCTCCCTTTGACTCAGCAACTTTCGGTGGAAGAGACTCGAGAATACGAATCCTTCGTTGCAGGAATTCCGTTAGATCCTTCAAGGTATCCTGTTCCTTTGTGGACGAAAACTCTTCCCATCCTCTGCGGGTGACCAGGTCCAAACGATTGGTAAGAATATTCACTAGTAGCAGGTCCTTGTAGTCCCCTGGTTGGACTATTTGATCGAGTGTTTGTACAATTCTCTCGAACCCGTCGACTAGAAGGTGCAAATCGACGATCGACTCTAGCTGGGATCCAGACCAAGCCATTGATGCTAAGAAATCTAGTTTCTGTTGATATTTACTCATATTTTTAGGGAATCTACGGATTTGTTATAATATTTTAGGATTTTCAAGCATGGATCCCACTAAAAGTTAGAGGCTAAGGTTTTGACTGAGCGTGAATTGATAAATCCAATACACAGCAAGTTAGCTTGGATTCAAAAGAAGCGATTAATGCCTAGAAATCGAGAATCCGTTGATATTTACTCAACTTTTTAGGGAATCTACGGATTTTTATAGTTTTTTAGGATTTTCAAGCATGGGTCCCACTAAAAGTTGGAGGCTAACGTTTTGTCAGAGCGAATTGATAATTCCAACACATAGCAAGTTAGCTGGAATCCAGACGAAGCGATTGATGCAAAGAAATCTAGTATCCGTTGATATTTACTCAACTTTTTAGGGAATCTACGGATTTGTTATAATTTTTTAGGATTTTCAAGCATGGGTCCCGCCAAAAGTTAGAGTTTTGACTGAGCGAATTGGTAAATCCAATACACAGCAGGTAAGCTGGGATTTAAACGAAGCAGTTGATGTTAAGAAACCGAGAATCCGTTGCTATGTACTTGATTTTTAGGAAATCTACGGATATTTATTTTATTTAGGATTTTCAAGCATGGGTCCCACTAAAAGTTGGAGGCTAACGTTTTGTCAGAGCGAATTGATAATTCCAACACATAGCAAGTTAGCTGGAATCCAGACGAAGCGATTGATGCTAAGAAATCTAGTATCCGTTCATATTTACTCAACTTTTTAGGGAATCTACGGATTTGTTATAATTTTTTAGGATTTTCAAGCATGGGTCCCACTAAAAGTTGGAGGCTAAGGTTTTGTCAGAGCGAATTGATAATTCCAACACACAGCAAGTTAGCTGGAATCCAGACCAAGCGATTGATGCTAAGAAATCTAGTTTCTGTTGGTATTTACTCAACTTTTTAGGAAATCTACGGATTTCTATATTTTTTTAGGATTTTCAAGCATGGGCCCCACTAAAAGTTGGAGGCTAAGGTTTTGACTGAGCGAATTGATAAATCCAATACACAGCAGGTTAGCTGGGAATCAAACGAAGTAGTTGATATTCAGAAACCGAGAATCCGGTGCTATGTTGTTTTTAGGAAATCTACGGATTTGTTATAATTTTTAAGGATTTTCAAGCATGTGTCCCACTAAAAGTTGGAGGCCAAGGTTTTGTCAGAGCGATTTGATAATTCCAACACACAGCAAGTTAGCTGGGATCCAGACCAAGCGATTGATGCTAAAAAATCTAGTTTCTGTTGATATTTACTCAAATTTTTAGGGACTCTACGGATTTGTTATAATATTTTAGGATTTTCAAGCATGGGTCCCACTAAAAGTTAGAGGCTAAGGTTTTGGCAGTGTGAATTGATAAATCCAATACACAGCAAGTAAGCTAGGATTCAAACGAAGCGATTAATGCTAAGAAATCGAAAATCCGTTGATATTTACTCAAATGTTCAGGAAATCTACGGATTTTTATAATTTTTTAGGATTTTCAAGCATGGGTCCCACTAAAAGTTGGAGGCTAAGGTTTTGACTGAGCGAATTGGTAAATCCAATACACAGCAGGTTAGCTGGGATCCAAACGAAGTAGTTGATATTAAGAAACCGAGAATCCGTTGCTATGTACTTAATTTTTAGGAAATCTACGGATTTTTAATTTTTTAGGATTTTCAAGCATGTGTCCCACTAAAAGTTGGAGGCTAAGGTTTTGTCAGAGCGAATTGATAATTTCAACACACAGCAAGTTAGCTGGGATCCAGACGAAGCCATTGATGCTAAGAAATCTTGTATCCGTTGATATTTACTCTACTTTTTAGGGAATCTACGGATTTGTCATAATTTTTTAGGATTTTCAAGCATGGATCCCACTAAAAGTTAGAGGCTAAGGTTTTGGCAGTGTGCATTGATAAATCCAATTCACAGCAAGTTAGCAAGGATCCAAACGAAGCGATTGATGCATAGAAATCGAGAATCCGTTGATATTTACTCAACTTTTTAGGAAATCTACGGATTTTTATAATTTTTTAGGATTTTCAAGCATGGGTCCCACTAAAAATTGAAGGCTAAGGTTTTGACTGAGCGAATTGGTAAATCCAATACACTGAAGGTTAGCTGGGATCCAAACGAAGCGATTGATGTTAAGAAATCGAGAATCCGTTGATATTTATTTAATTTTTAGGTAATCTATTATATTTTTCATAATTTTTTAAGATTTTCAAGCATGAGTCCCACTAAAAGATGGAGGCTAAGGTTTCGATAGAGCGAATTGATAAATCCAATACACAGCAAGTTAGCTAGGATCCAAACAAAGCGATTGATGCTTGAAAATCGAGAATCCGTTGATATTTACTCAACTTTTAGGAAATCTACGGATTTTTATATTTTTTTAGGATTTTCAAGCATGGGTCCCACTAAAAGTTGGAGGCTAAGGTTTTGACTGAGCGAATTGGTAAATCCAATACACAGCAGGTTAGCTGGGATCCAAACGAAGTAGTTGATATCAAGAAACCGAGAATCCGTTGCTATGTACTTGATTTTTAGGAAATCTACGGATTTTTAATTTTTTAGGATTTTCAAGCATGGGTCCCACTAAAAGTTGGAGGCTAAGGTTTTGTCAGAGCGAATTGATAATTTCAACACACAGCAAGTTAGCTGGGATCCAGTCGAAGCCATTGATGCTAAGAAATCTTGTATCCGTTGATATTTACTCTACTTTTTAGGGAATCTACGGATTTGTCATAATTTTTTAGGATTTTCAAGCATGGATCCCACTAAAAGTTAGAGGCTAAGGTTTTGACTGAGCGTGAATTGATAAATCCAATTAACAGCAAGTTAGCAAGGATCCAAACGAAGCGATTGATGCACAGCAAGTTAGCTGGGATCCAGACCAAGCGATTGATGCTAAGAAATCTAGTTTCTGTTGATATTTACTCATATTTTTAGGGAATCTACGGATTTGTTATAATATTTTAGGATTATCAAGCATGGATCCCACTAAAAGTTAGAGGCTAAGGTTTTGACTGAGCGTGAATTGATAAATCCAATTCACAGCAAGTTAGCAAGGATCCAAACGAAGCGATTGATGCATAGAAATCGAGAATCCGTTGATATTTACTCAACTTTTTAGGAAATCTACGGATTTTTATATTTTTTTAGGATTTTCAAGCATGGGTCCCACTAAAAATTGAAGGCTAAGGTTTTGACTGAGCGAATTGGTAAATCCAATGCGCTGCAGGTTAGCTGGGATCCAAACGAAGCGATTGATGTTAAGAAATCGAGAATCCGTTGATATTTATTTAATTTTTAGGTAATCTATTATATTTTTCATAATTTATTAAGATTTTCAAGCATGGGTCCCTCTAATAGTTGGAGGCTAAGGTTTTGACTGAGCGAATTGGTAAATCCAATACACAGCAGGTAAGCTGGGATTTAAACGAAGCAGTTGATGTTAAGAAACCGAGAATCCGTTGCTATGTACTTGATTTTTAGGAAATCAAAATGGATATTTATTTTATTTAGGATTTTCAAGCATGGGTCCCACTAAAAGTTGGAGGCTAAGGTTTTGTCAGAGCGAATTGATAATTCCAACACATAGCAAGTTAGCTAGGATTTAAACGAAGCGATTAATGCTTAGAAATCGAGTATCCGTTTATATTTACTCAACTTTTTAGGAAATCTACGGATTTTTATAATTTTTTAGGATTTTCAAGCATGGGTCCCACTAAAAGTTGGAGGCTAAGGTTTTGACTGAGCGAATTGAGAATAGAGAAATAGAGAATAGAGAGCGAATTGGTAAATCCAATACACAGCAGGTTAGCTGGGATTCAAACGAAGTAGTTGATATTAAGAAACCGAGAATCCGTTGCTATATACTTGATTTTTAGGAAATCTACGGATATTTATTTTATTTAGGATTTTCAAGCATGGGTCCCACTAAAAGTTAGAGGCTAAGGTTTTGGCAGCGTGAATTGATAAATCCAATACACAGCAAGTTAGCTAGGATCCAAACGAAGCGATTGATGCTTAGAAATCGAGAATCCGTTGATATTAACTCAACTTTTTAGGAAATCTACGGATTTCTATATTTTTTTTAATCTACGGATTTGTTATAATATTGAAGTATTTTCAAGCATGGGTCCCACTAAAAGTTGGAGGCTAAGGTTTTGACTGAGCGAATTGGTAAATCCTATACACAGCAGGTAAGCTGGGATTTAAACGAAGCAGTTGATGTTAAGAAACCGAGAATCTGTAGCTATGTACTTGATTTTTAGTAAATCTACGGATTTGTTATAATATTTAAGGATTTTCAAGCATGTGTCCCACTAAAAGTTAGAGGCTAAGGTTTTGTCAGAGCGAATTGATAATTTCAACACACAGCAAGTTAGCTGGGATCCAGACCAAGCGATTGATGTTGAGAAATCTAGTTTCTGTTGATATTTACTCAACTTTTTAGTGAATCTACGGATTTGTTATAATATTTTAGGATTTTCAGGCATGGGTCCCAGCTGGGATTCAAACGAAGTAGTTGATATTAAGAAACCGAGAATCCGTTGCTATATACTTGATTTTTAGGAAATCTACGGATATTTATTTTATTTAGGATTTTCAAGCATGGGTCCCACTAAAAGTTAGAGGCTAAGGTTTTGGCAGCGTGAATTGATAAATCCAATACACAGCAAGTTAGCTAGGACCCAAACGAAGCGATTGATGCTTAGAAATCGAGAATCCGTTGATATTAACTCAACATTTTAGGAAATCTACGGATTTCTATATTTTTTTTAATCTAAGGATTTGTTATAATATTTAAGTATTTTCAAGCATGGGCCCCACTAAAAGTTGGAGGCTAAGGTTTTGACTGAGCGAATTGGTAAATCCTATACACAGCAGGTAAGCTGGGATTTAAACGAAGCAGTTGATGTTAAGAAACCGAGAATCTGTAGCTATGTACTTGATTTTTAGTAAATCTACGGATTTGTTATAATATTTAAGGATTTTCAAGCATGTGTCCCACTAAAAGTTAGAGGCTAAGGTTTTGGCAGCGTGAATTGATAAATCCAATACACAGCAAGTTAGCTAGGATTCAAACGAAGCGATTAATGCTTAGAAATCTAGAATCCGTTGATATTTACTCAACTTTTTAGGAAATCTACGGATTTTAAATTTTTTATGATTTTCAAGCATGGGTCCACTAAAAGTTGGAGGCTAAGGTTTTGTCAGAGCAAATTGATAATTCCAACACACAGCAAGTTAGCTGGGATCCAGACCAAGCGATTGATGCTAAGAAATCCAGTTTGTGTTGATATTTACTCTACTTTTTAGGAAATCTACGGATTAGTTATATTTTTATAGGATTTTCAAGCATGGGTCCCACTAAAAGTTAGAGGCTAAGGTTTTGACTGAGCGAATTGGTTAATCCAATACACAGCAGGTTAGCTGGGATTCAAACGAAGTAGTTGATATTAAGAAACCGAGAATCCGGTGCTCTGTACTTGATTTTTAGGAAATCTACGGATTTTTATAATATTTTAGGATTTTCAAGCATGGGTCCCACTAAAAGTTGGAGGCTAAGGTTTTGTCAGAGCGAATTGATAATTTCAACACACAGCAAGTTAGCTGGGATCCAGACGAAGCCATTGATGCTAAGAAATCTTGTATCCGTTGATATTTACTCTACTTTTTAGGGAATCTACGGATTTGTCATAATTTTTTAGGATTTTCAAGCATGGATCCCACTAAAAGTTAGAGGCTAAGGTTTTGGCAGTGTGCATTGATAAATCCAGTTCACAGCAAGTTAGCAAGGATCCAAACGAAGCGATTGATGCATAGAAATCGATAATCCGTTGATATTTACTCAACTTTTTAGGAAATCTACGGATTTTTATAATTTTTTAGGATTTTCAAGCATGGGTCCCACTAAAAATTGAAGGCTAAGGTTTTGACTGAGCGAATTGGTAAATCCAATACACTGCAGGTAAGTTGGGATCCAAACGAAGCGATTGATGTTAAGAAATCGAGAATCCGTTGATATTTATTTAATTTTTAGGTAATCTATTATATTTTTCATAATTTTTTAAGATTTTCAAGCATGAGTCCCACTTAAAGATGGAGGCTAAGGTTTCGATAGAGCGAATTGATAAATCCAACACACAGCAAGTTAGCTAGGATCCAAACAAAGCGATTGATGCTTGAAAATCGAGAATCCGTTGATATTTACTCTACTTT
This sequence comes from Aedes aegypti, assembly GCF_002204515.2. Taxonomy (NCBI): domain Eukaryota; kingdom Metazoa; phylum Arthropoda; class Insecta; order Diptera; family Culicidae; genus Aedes; species Aedes aegypti. Next base: position 72,668 of record NW_018736385.1, read on the forward strand.
TTAGGGAATCTACGGATTTTTATAATTTTTTAGGATTTTTTAGGATTTTCAAGCATGTGTCCTACTAAAAGTTGGAGGCTGAGGTTTTGTCAGAGCAAATTGATAATTCCAACACACAGCAAGTTAGGGAGGATTCAAACGAAGCGATTAATGCTTAGAAATCGAGAATCCGTTGATATTTACTCAAATGTTCAGGAAATCTACGGATTTTTATAATTTTTTAAGATTTTCAAGCATGGGTCCCACTAAAAGTTGGAGGCTAAGGTTTTGACTGAGCGAATTGGTAAATCCAATACACAGCAGGTTAGCTGGGATCCAAACGAAGTAGTTGATATTAAGAAACCGAGAATCCGTTGCTATGTACTTGATTTTTAGGAAATCAACGGATTTTTATAATTTTTTAGGATTTTCAAGCATGGGTCCCACTAAAAGTTGGAGGCTAGAGTTTCGGCAGAGCGAATTGATAATTCCAACACACAGCAAGTTAGCAAGACGAAGCGATTGATGCTTAGAAATCTAGAATCCGTTGATATTTACTCTACTTTTTAGGGAATCTACGGATTTTTATAATTTTTTAGGATTTTCAAGCATGGGTCCCACTAAAAGTTAGAGGCTAAGGTTTTGACTGAGCGAATTGGTTAATCCAATACACAGCAGGTTAGCTGGGATTCAAACGAAGTAGTTGATATTAAGAAACCGAGAATCCGGTACTCTGTACTTGATTTTTAGGAAATCTACGGATTTTTATAAAATTTTAGGATTTTCAAGCATGGGTCCCACTAAAAGTTAGAGGCTAAGGTTTTGTCAGAGCGAATTGATAATTCCAACACACAGCAAATTAGCTGGGATCCAGACGAAGCGATTTGTTCTAAGAAATCTTGTATCCGTTGATATTTACTCTACTTTTTAGGGAATCTACGGATTTGTCATAATTTTTTAGGATTTTCAAGCATGGGTCCCGCTAAAAGTTAGAGGCTAAGGTTTCGGCAGTGTGAATTGATAAATCCAATACACAGCAAGTTAGCTAGGATCCAAACAAAGTGATTAATGCTTAGAAATCGATAATTCGTTGATATTTACTCAATTTTTTAGGAAATCTACGGATTTTTATTTTTTTAGGATTTTCAAGCATGGGTCCCACTAAAAGTTGGAGGCTAAAGTTTTGTCAGAGCATTGGTAATTCCAACACACAGCAAGTTAGCTGGGATCCAGACAAAGCGATTGATGCTAAGAAATCTAGTATCCGTTGATATTTACTCTACTTTTTAGGAAATCTACGGATTTCTATAATTTTTTAGGATTTTCAAGCATGGGTCCCGCTAAAAATTGAAGGCTAAGGTTTTGGCAGTGTGAATTGATAAATCCAATACACAGCAAGTTAGCTAGGATCCAAACGAAGCGATTAATGCTTAGAAATCGAGAATCCGTTTATATTTACTCAACTTTTTAGGAAATCTACGGATTTTTATTTTTTTAGGATTTTCAAGCATGGGTCCCACTAAAAGTTGGAGGCTAAAGTTTTGTCAGAGCGAATTGATAATTCCAACACACAGCAAGTTAGCTGGGATCCAGACAAAGCGATTGATGCTTTGAAATCTAGTATCCGTTGATATTTACTCTACTTCTTAGGGATTCTACGGATTTCATATATTTTTTTAAGATTTTCAAGCATGGGTCACGCTAAAAGTTAGAGGCTAAAGTTTTGGCAGCGTGAATTGATAAATCCAATACACAGCAAGTTAGCTAGGATCCAAACGAAGCGATTGATGCTAAGAAATCGAGAATCCGTTGATATTACTCAACTTTTCAGGAAATATACGGATTTCTATATTTTTTTAGGATTTTCAAGCATGGGTCCTACTAAAAGTTGGAGGCTAAGGTTTTGACTGAGCGAATTGGTAAATTCAATACACAGCAGGTTAGCTGGAATTTAAACGAAGCAATTGATGTTAAGAAACCGAGAATTCGTTGCTATGTACTTGATTTTTAAGAAATCTATGGATTTTTATTTTTTTTGGATTTTCAAGCATGGGTCCCACTAAAAGTTGGAGGCTAACGTTTTGTCAGAGCGAATTGATAATTCCAACACACAGCAAGTTAGATGGGATCCAGACGAAGCGATTGATGTTAAGAAATCTAGTATCCGTTGATATTTACTCTACTTTTTAGGGAATCTACGGATTTGTTATATTTTTTTTAGGATTTTCAAGCATGGGTCCCACTAAAAGTTAGAGGCTAAGGTTTTGGCAGTGTGAATTGATAAATCCAATACACAGCAAGTTAGCTAGGATCCAACGAAGTGATTGATGCTTAGAAATCGAGAATCCGTTGATATTTACTCAACTTTTTAGGAAATCTACGGATTAGTTATATATTTAAGGATTCCCAAGCATGGGTTGGAGGCTAAGGTTTTGACTGAGCGAATTGGTAAATCCAATACACAGCAGGTTAGCTAGGATCAAAACGAAGCGATTGATGCTAAGAAATCAAGAATCCGTTGATATTACTCAACTTTTTAGGAAATCTACGGATTTTTATAATTTTTTAGGATTTTCAAGCATGGGTCCCACTAAAAGTTGGAGGCTAAGGTTTTGACTGAGCGAATTGGTAAATCCAATACACAGCAGTTTAGCTGTAATTTATACGATGCAGTTGATGTTAAAAAACCGAGAATCCGTTGCTATGTACTTGATTTTTAGGAAATCTACGGATATTTATTTTATTTAGGATTTTCAAGCACTAAAAGTTTTAGGCTAAGGTTTTGTCAGTGCGAATTGATAATTCTAACACATAGCAAGTTAGCTGGGATCCAGAAGAAGCCATTGATGCTAAAAAATCTAGTATCAGCTAATACGTACTCTACTTTTTAGTGAATCTACGGATTTGTTTTAATTTTTTGGGATTTTCAAGCATGGGTCCCACTAAAAATTAGAGGCTAAGGTTTTGGCAGTGTGAATTGATAAATCCAATACACAGCAAGTTAGCTAGGATCCAAACGAAGCGATTGATGCTTAGAAATCGAGAATCCGTTGATATTTACTCAATTTTTTAGGAAAATCTACGGATTTTTATAATTTTTTAGGATTTTCAAGCATGGGTCCCACTAAAAGTTGAAGGCTAAGGTCTCGGCAGAGCGAATTGTTTAATCCAATACACTGCAGGTTCGCTAGGATCCAAACGAAGCGATTGATGTTAAGAAATCGAGAATCCATTGATATTTATTTAATTTTTAGGTAATTTATTTTTTTTTTCATAATTTTTTAGGATTTCCAATAATGGGTCCCATTAAAAGATGGAGGCTTAGGTTTCGGTAGAGCGAATTGATAATTCCAACACACAGCAAAATAGCTGGGATTTAAACGAAGCGATTAATGCTTAGTATTCGAGTATCCGTTGACATTTACTCAACTTTTTAGGAAATCTACGGATTTTTATAATTTTTTAAGATTTTCAAGCATGGGTCCCACTAAAAGTTGGAGGCTAAGGTTTTGTCAGAGCTATCAATTCGCCAAACGATACGATTGAAGCTTAGAAATCGAGTATCCGTTGATATTTACTCAACTTTTTAGGAAATCTGCGGATTTTTATAATTTTTTAGGATTTTCAAGCATGGGTTCCACTAAAAGTTGGAGGCTTACGTTTGGCAGAGCAAATTGATAATTCCAATACACAGCAGGTTAGCTTGGATCCAGACGAAGCGATTGATGCTTAGAAATCGAAAATCCGTTGATATTACTCAACTTTTTAGGAAATCTACGGATTTTTATAGTTTTTTAGGATTTTCAAGCATGGTTCCCACTAAAAGTTGGAGGCTAAGGTTTCGGCAGTGCGAATTGATAATTCCAACACATAGCAAGTTAGCTGGAATCCAGACTAAGCGATTGATGCTAAGAAATCTAGTATCCGTTGATATTTACTCTACTTTTTAGGGAATCTACGGATTTGTTATATTTTTTTGGAATTTTCAAGCATGGGTCCCACTAAAAGTTAGAGGCTAAGGTGGCGTGAATTGATAATTCCAATACACAGCAAGTTAGCTAGGATTCAAACGAAGCGATTAATGCTTAGAAATCGAGAATCCATTGATATTTACTCAACTTTTTAAGAAATCTACGGATTTTTATAATTTTTTAGGATTTTCAAGCATGGGTCCCACTAAAAGTTGGAGGCTAAGGTTTTGACTGAGCGAATTGAGAATAGAGAAATAGAGAATAGAGAGCGAATTGGTAAATCCAATACACAGAAGATAAGCTGGGATTCAAACGAAGTAGTTGATATTAAGAAACCGAGAATCCGGTGCTATGTACCTGATTTTTAGGAAATCTACGGATTTTTAATTTTTTAGGATTTTCAAGCATGGGTCCCTCTGAAAGTTGGAGGCTAAGGTTTTGTCAGAGCGAATTGATAATTCCAACACAAAGCAAGTTAGCTTGAATCCAGACGAAGCGATTGATGCTAAGAAATCTAGTATCCGTTGATATTTACTCTACTTTTTAGGGAATCTACGGATTTGTTATAATTTTTTAGGATTTTCAAGCATGGGTCCCACTAAAAGTTAGAGGCTAAGGTTTTGGCAGCGTGAATTGATAAATACAATACACAGCAAGTTAGCTAGGATCCAAACGAAGCGAGTGATGCTTAGAAATCGAGAATCCGTTGATATTTACTCAACTTTTTAGGAAATCTACGGATTTCTATATATTTTTAGTATTTTCAAGCATGGGCCCCACTAAAAGTTGGAGGCTAAGGTTTTGACTGAGCGAATTGGTAAATCCAATACACAGCAGGTAAGCTGGGATTTAAACGAAGCAGTTGATGTTAAGAAACCGAGAATCTGTAGCTATGTACTTGATTTTTAGGAAATCTACGGATTTGTTATAATATTTTAGGATTTTCAAGCATGTGTCCCACTAAAAGTTGGAGGCTAAGGTTTTGTCAGAGCGAATTGATAATTTCAACACACAGCAAGTTAGCTGGGATCCAAACCAAGCGATTGATGTTGAGAAATCTAGTTTCTGTTGATATTTACTCAACTTTTTAGGGAATCTACGGATTTGTTATAATATTTTAGGATTTTCAGGCATGGGTCCCACTAAAAGTTAGAGGCTAAGGTTTTGGCAGCGTGAATTGATAAATCCAATACACAGCAAGTAAGCTAGGATTCAAACGAAGCGATTGATGCTTAGAAATCGATAATCCGTTGATATTTACTCAACTTTTTAGGAAATCTACGGATTTTTATAATTTTTTAAGATTTTCAAGCATGGGTCCCACTAAAAGTTGGAGGCTAAGGTTTTGACTGAGCGAATTGAGAATAGAGAAATAGAGAATAGAGAGCGAATTGGTAAATCCAATACACAGCAGATAAGCTGGGATTCAAACGAAGTAGTTGATATTAAGAAACCGAGAATCCGGTGCTATGTACTTGATTTTTAGGAAATCTACGGATTTTTAATTTTTTAGGATTTTCAAGCATGGGTCCCTCTGAAAGTTGGAGGCTAAGGTTTTGTCAGAGCGAATTGATAATTCCAACACATAGCAAGTTAGCTTGAATCCAGATGAAGCGATTGATGCTAAGAAATCTAGTATCCGTTGATATTTACTCTACTTTTTAGGGAATCTACGGATTTGTTATAATTTTTTAGGATTTTCAAGCATGGGTCCCACTAAAAGTTAGAGGCTAAGGTTTTGGCAGCGTGAATTGATAAATACAATACACAGCAAGTTAGCTAGGATCCAAACGAAGCGAGTGATGCTTAGAAATCGAGAATCCGTTGATATTTACTCAACTTTTTAGGAAATCTACGGATTTCTATATATTTTTAGTATTTTCAAGCATGGGCCCCACTAAAAGTTGGAGGCTAAGGTTTTGACTGAGCGAATTGGTAAATCCAATACACAGCAGGTAAGCTGGGATTTAAACGAAGCAGTTGATGTTAAGAAACCGAGAATCTGTAGCTATGTACTTGATTTTTAGGAAATCTACGGATTTGTTATAATATTTTAGGATTTTCAAGCATGTGTCCCACTAAAAGTTGGAGGCTAAGGTTTTGTCAGAGCGAATTGATAATTTCAACACACAGCAAGTTAGCTGGGATCCAGACCAAGCGATTGATGTTGAGAAATCTAGTTTCTGTTGATATTTACTCAACTTTTTAGGAAATCTACGGATTTGTTATAATATTTTAGGATTTTCAGGCATGGGTCCCACTAAAAGTTAGAGGCTAAGGTTTTGGCAGCGTGAATTGATAAATCCAATACACAGCAAGTAAGCTAGGATTCAAACGAAGCGATTGATGCTTAGAAATCGATAATCCGTTGATATTTACTCAACTTTTTAGGAAATCTACGGATTTTTATAATTTTTTAAGATTTTCAAGCATGGGTCCCACTAAAAGTTGGAGGCTAACGTTTTGGCAGAGTAAATTGATAATTCCAATACACAGCAGATTAGCTTCGATACAGACGAAGCGATTGATGCTAAGAAATCGAAAATCCGTTGATATTTACTCATTTTTTAAGGAAATCCACGGATTTTTATAGTTTTTAAGGATTTTCAAGCATGGGTCCCACTAAAAGTTGGAGGCTAACGTTTTGGCAAAGCGAATTGATAATTCCAACACACAGCAAGTTAGCTGGAATCCAGACGAAGCGATTGATGCTAAGAAATCTAGTATCCGTTGATATTTACTCTACTTTTTAGGGAATCTACGGATATGTTATAATTTTTTAGGATTTTCAAGCATGGGTCCTACTAAAAGTTAGAGGCTAAGGTTTTGTCAGAGCGAATTGATAATTTCAACACACAGTAGGTAAGCTGGGATTCAAACGAAGCGATTAATGCTTAGAAATCGAGTATCCGTTGATATTTACTCAACTTTGTAGGAAATCTACGGATTTGTTATAATATTTTAGGATTTTCAAGCATGGGTCTCACTAAAAGTTGGAGGCTAAGGTTTTGGCAGTGTGAATCGATAAATCCAATACACAGCAAGTTAGCTAGGATTCAAACGAAGCGATTAATGCTAAGAAATCGAGTATGCGTTGACATTTACTCAACTTTTTAGGAAATCTACGGATTTTCATATTTTTTTAGGATTTTCAAGCATGGGTCTCACTAAAAGTTGGAGGCTAAGGTTTTGACTGAGCAAATTGATAATTCCAACACACAGCAAGTTAGCTGAGATCCAGACCAAGCGATTGATGCTAAGAAATCCAGTTTGTGTTGATATTTACTCTACTTTTTAGGAAATCTACGGATTTTTATATTTTTTTAGGATTTTCAAGCATGGGTCCCACTAAAAGTTAGAGGCTAAGGTTTTGGCAGTGTGAATCGATAAATCCAATACACAGCAAGTTAGCTAGGATCCAAACGATGCAATTGAAGCTTAGAAATCGAGTATCCGTTGATATTTACTCAACTTTTCAGGAAATCTACGGATTTTTATAATTTTTTAGGATTTTCAAGCATGGGTTCCACTAAAAGTTGGAGGCTAACGTTTGGCAGAGCAAATTGATAATTCCAATACTCAGCAGGTTAGCTTGGATCCAGACGAAGTGATTGATGCTAAGAAATCGAAAATCCGTTGATATTACTCAACTTTTTAGGAAATCTACGGATTTGTTATAATATTTAAGGATTTTCAAGCATGGTTCCCACTAAAAGTTGGAGGCTAAGGTTTCGGCAGTGCGAATTGATAATTCCAACACACAGCAAGTTAGCTGGAATCCAGACCAAGCGATTGATGCTAAGAAATCCAGTTTGTGTTGATATTTACTCTACTTTTTAGGAAATCTACGGATATGTTATATTTTTTGGGATTTTCAAGCATGGGTCCCACTAAAAGTTAGAGGCTAAGGTTTTGGCAGCGTGAATTGATAAATCCAATACACCGCAAGTTAGCTAGGATGTAAACGAAGCGATTGATGCTTAGAAATCAGAATCCGTTGATATTTACTCAACTTTTTAGGAAATCTACGCATTTTAAATTTTTTAGGATTTTCAAGCATGGGTTCCACTAAAAGTTGGAGGCTAAGGTTTTGTCAGAGCGAATTGATAATTCCAACACATAGCAAGTTAGCTAGGATTCAAACGAAGCGATTAATATTTAGAAATCGAGAATCCGTTGATATTTACTCAACTTTTTAGGAAATCTACGGATTTTTATAATTTTTTAGGATTTTCAAGCATGGGTCCCACTAAAAGTTGGAGGCTAAGGTTTTGACTGAGCGAATTGAGAATAGAGAAATAGAGAATAGAGAGCGAATTGGTAAATCCAATACACAGCAGGTTAGCTGGGATTCAAACGAAGTAGTTGATATTAAGAAACCGAGAATCCGTTGCTATATACTTGATTTTTAGGAAATCTACGGATATTTATTTTATTTAGGATTTTCAAGCATGGGTCCCACTAAAAGTTAGAGGCTAAGGTTTTGGCAGCGTGAATTGATAAATCCAATACACAGCAAGTTAGCTAGGATCCAAACGAAGCGATTGATGCTTAGAAATCGAGAATCCGTTGATATTTACTCAACTTTTTAGGAAATCTACGGATTTCTATATTTTTTTTAATCTACGGATTTGTTATAATATTTAAGTATTTTCAAGCATGGGCCCCACTAAAAGTTGGAGGCTAAGGTTTTGACTGAGCGAATTGGTAAATCCTATACACAGCAGGTAAGCTGGGATTTAAACGAAGCAGTTGATGTTAAGAAACCGAGAATCTGTAGCTATGTACTTGATTTTTATGAAATCTACGGATTTGTTATAATATTTAAGGATTTTCAAGCATGTGTCCCACTAAAAGTTGGAGGCTAAGGTTTTGTCAGAGCGAATTGATAATTTCAACACACAGCAAGTTAGCTGGGATCCAGACCAAGCGATTGATGTTGAGAAATCTAGTTTCTGTTGATATTTACTCAACTTTTTAGGGAATCTACGGATTTGTTATAATATTTTAGGATTTTCAGGCATGGGTCCCAGCTGGGATTCAAACGAAGTAGTTGATATTAAGAAACCGAGAATCCGTTGCTATATACTTGATTTTTAGGAAATCTACGGATATTTATTTTATTTAGGATTTTCAAGCATGGGTCCCACTAAAAGTTAGAGGCTAAGGTTTTGGCAGCGTGAATTGATAAATCCAATACACAGCAAGTTAGCTAGGATCCAAACGAAGCGATTGATGCTTAGAAATCGAGAATCCGTTGATATTTACTCAACTTTTTAGGAAATCTACGGATTTCTATATTTTTTTTATTCTACGGATTTGTTATAATATTTAAGTATTTTCAAGCATGGGCCCCACTAAAAGTTGGAGGCTAAGGTTTTGACTGAGCGAATTGGTAAATCCTATACACAGCAGGTAAGCTGGGATTTAAACGAAGCAGTTGATGTTAAGAAACCGAGAATCTGTAGCTATGTACTTGATTTTTAGTAAATCTACGGATTTGTTATAATATTTAAGGATTTTCAAGCATGTGTCCCACTAAAAGTTGGAGGCTAAGGTTTTGTCAGAGCGAATTGATAATTTCAACACACAGCAATTTAGCTGGGATCCAGACCAAGCGATTGATGTTGAGAAATCTAGTTTCTGTTGATATTTACTCAACTTTTTAGGGAATCTACGGATTTGTTATAATATTTTAGGATTTTCAGGCATGGGTCCCACTAAAAGTTAGAGGCTAAGGTTTTGGCAGCGTGAATTGATAAATCCAATACACAGCAAGTTAGCTAGGATTCAAACGAAGCGATTAATGCTTAGAAATCTAGAATCCGTTGATATTTACTCAACTTTTTAGGAAATCTACGGATTTTAAATTTTTTAGGATTTTCAAGCATGGGTCCCACTAAAAGTTGGAGGCTAAGGTTTTGTCAGAGCAAATTGATAATTCCAACACACAGCAAGTTAGCTGGGATCCAGACCAAGCGATTGATGCTAAGAAATCCAGTTTGTGTTGATATTTACTCTACTTTTTAGGAAATCTAAGGATTAGTTATATTTTTATATAATTTTCAAGCATGGGTCCCACTAAAAGTTAGAGGCTAAGGTTTCGGCAGCATGAATTGATAAATCCAATACACAGCAAGTTAGCTAGGATCCAAACTAAGCGATTGAAGCTTAGAAATCGAGTATCCGTTGATATTTACTCAACTTTTTAGGAAATCTACGGATTTTTATAATTTTTTAGGATTTTCAAGCATGGGTCCCACTAAAAGTTGGAGGCTAAGGTTTTGACTGAGCGAATTGGTAAATCCAATACACAGCAGGTAAGCTGGGATTTAAACGAAGCAGTTGATGTTAAGAAACCGAGAATCTGTAGCTATGTACTTGATTTTTAGGAAATCTACGGATTTTTTATAATTTTTAAGGATTTTCAAGCATGTGTCCCACTAAAAGTTGGAGGCTAAGGTTTTGTCAGAGCAAATTGATAATTCCAACACACAGCAAGTTAGCTAGGATCCAGACCAAGCGATTGATGCTAAGAAATCTAGTTTCTGTTGATATTTACTCAACTTTTTAGGGAATCTACGGATTTGTTATAATATTTTAGGATTTTCAAGCATGGGTCCCACTAAAAGTTAGAGGCTAAGGTTTTGGCAGTGTGAATTGATAAATCCAATACACAGCAAGTTAGCTAGGATCCAGACGAATCGGTTGATGCTTAGAAATCGATAATCCGTTGATATTTACTCAACTTTATAGGAAATCTACGGATTTTTATAATTTTTAGGATTTTCAAGCATGGGCCCCACTAAAAGTTGGAGGCTAACGTTTTGGCAGAGCAAATTGATAATTGCAATACACAGCAGGTTAGCTTGGATCCAAACGAAGCGGTTGATGCTAAGAAATCGAGAATCCGTTGATATTTACTCAACTTTTTAGGAAATCTACGGATTTTTATATTTTTTAAGATTTTTAAACATGGGTCCCACTAAAAGTTGGAGGCTAAGGTTTTGACTGAGTGAATTAGTAAATCCAATACACAGCATGTTAGCTAGGATCCAAACGAAGCAATTGATGCTAAGAAATCAAGAATCCGTAGATACTAACTAAAGTTTTTAGGAAATCTACGGATTTTTAGAATTTTTTTAGGATTTTCAAGCATGGGTCCATAAAAGTTGGAGGCTAACGTTTTGCAGAGCAAATTGATAATTCCAATACACAGCAGTTAGCTTTGGATCCAGACGAAGCGATTGATGCTAAGATATCGAAAATCCGTTGAATATTATCATTTTAGGAAATCTACGGATTTTTATATTTTTAGGATTTTCACGGCATGGGGTCCCCTAAAAGTTGGAGGCTACGGTTTAGGCCAGTGCGGATTGATAATTCCCAATACACAGCAAGTTAGCTGGGACTCCAGTCGAAGCAATTGATGGCTTAGAAATCGAGAATCCCGTTGATATTTACTCAACTTTTTAGGAAATCTACGGATTTTTAATATTTTTTAAAGCCTTTTCACGCATGGGGTCCCACTAATAGTTGAAGGCTAAGGTTTTGCAGTGTGAATTGATAAATCCAATACACCAGCAAGTTAGCTAGGATCCAGATGAAGCGAGTGATGCTGAAGAAATCGAGAATCGTTGATATTTACTCAACTTTTTTAGGAAATCTACGATTTGTTATAGTTTTTTAGGATTTTTTCAAGCATGGGGCCCACTAAAAGTTGGACGGCTAACGTTTGCAGAGCAAAATTTGATAATTCAATAACAGCAGATAAGCTTGGATCCAGACGAGCGGATTGATGCTTAAGAAATCGAAAATCCGTTGATATTTCTCAACTTTTTAGGAAAATCTATGGATTTGTTATAATTTTTTTAGGATTTTTCAAGCATGCGTTTCCACTAGAAGTTGGGAGGCAGTTTTCGCAGTGCGAATTGATAATTTCCAACCACACAGCAAGTTAGCTGAGATCAGACGAAGCCGATTGTTGCTAGAAATCGATGAAAGGTCCGTTGATATTTCACTCAACTTTTTTGGACTTTCAAGGCAGGGGTCCACTAAAAGTTGGAGGCTAAGGTTTTGACTGAGCGAATAGTAAATCAATACACAGCAGGTTAGCTTGGATCTAGACAAAGCGATTGATGCTAAGAAATCGAGAATCCGTTGATATTTACTCAATTTTTGGAATCTACGGATTTTTATAGTTTTTTTAGGATTTTTCAGCATGGGTCCCACTAAAAGTTGGAGGCTTAAGGTTTGGCAGAGCGAATTGATAATTCCAATACACAGCAAGGTTAGCTGGATCCAAAGGAAGCGATTGATGCTAAGAAATCCGAAATCCGTTGATATTTACTCAACTTTTTAGGAAATCTACGGATTTTTATAATTTTTTAGGATTTTCAAGGCATGGGTCCCACTAAAAGTTGGAGGCTAAGGTTTTGGCAGTGCGAATTGATAATTCCAATACACAGCAAGTTAGCTGGGATCCAGACGAAGCGATTGATGCTTAGAAATCGAGAATCCGTGATATTTACTCAACTTTTTAGGAAATCTACGGATTTTTATAATTTTTTAGGATTTTCAAGCATGGGTCCCCTAAAAGTTTAGAGGCTAAGGTTTTGGCAGTGTGAATTGATAAATCCAATACACAGCAAGTTAGCTAGGATCCAAACGAAGTGATTAATGCTTAGAAATCGAGAATCCGTTGATATTTACTCAACTTTTTAGGAAATCTACGGATATTTTTTTTTAGGATTTTCAAGCATGGGTCCCACTAAAAGTTGGAGGCTAAAGTTTTGTCAGAGCGAATTGATAATTCCAATACACAGCAAGTTAGCTGGGATCCAGACCAAGCGATTGATGCTAAGAAATCTAGTATCCGTTGATATTTACTCTACTTTTTAGGGAATCTACGGATTTGTATAATTTTTTAGGATTTTCAAGCATGGGACCCTGCTAAAAATTGGAGGCTAAGGTTTTGGCAGTGTGAATTGATAAATCCAATACACAGCAAGTTAGCTGGGATCCAGACGAAGCGATTGATGCTTAGAAATCGAGAATCCGTTGATATTTACTCAACTTTTAGGAAATCTACGGATGTTTATATTTTTTTAAGATTTTCAAGCATGGGTCCCACTAATAGTTGGAGGCTAAGGTTTTGACTGAGCGAATTAGTAAATCAAATACACGGCAGGTTAACTAGGGTTTAAACAAAGCGATTGATGCTAAGAAATCGAGAATCCGTTGATATTTACTCAATTTTTTAGGAAATCTACGGATTTTTATAATTTTTTAGGATTTTCAAGCATGGGTCCCACTAAAAGTTGGAGGCTTACGTTTGGCAGAGCAAATTGATAATTCGAATACACAGCAGGTTAGCTTGGATTCAAACGAAGCGATTTATGCTAAGATATCGAAAATCCGTTGATATTACTCAACTTTTTAGGAAATCTACGGATTTTTATAATTTTTTAGGATTTTCAGCATGGTTTCCACTAAAGTTGGAGGCCAAGTTTCGGCAGTGCGAATTGATAATTCCAACACACAGCAAGTTAGCTGGGATCCAACGAAGCAATTGATGCTTAGAAATCGAGAATCCGTTGATATTTACTCAACTTTTTAGGAAATCTACGGATTTTTATATATTTTTAAGATTGTCAAGCATGGGTCCCACTAATAGTTGGAGGCTAAGGTTTTGGACTGAGCGAATTGGTAAATCAAATACACAGCAGGTTAGCTGGGATCCAAACGAAGCAATTGATGCTAAGAAATCGCGAATCCGTTGATATTTACTCACTTTTTAGGAAATCTACGGGATTTTTATTTTTTTAGGATTTTCAAGCATGGGTCCCACTAAAAGTTGGAGGCTAACGTTTTGTCAGAGCGAATTGATAATTCCAACACATAGCAAGTTAGCTGGAATCCAGACGAAGCCATTGATGCTAAGAAATCTAGTATCAGTTGATATTTACTCTACTTTTTAGTGAATCTACGGATTTGTATAATTTTTGGGACTTTCAAGCATGGGTCCCACTAAAAGTTGGAGGCTAAGGTTTTGACTGAGCGAATTAGTAAATCAAATACACAGCAGGTTAGCTTGGATCTAGACGAAGCGATTGATGCTAAGAAATCGAAAATCCGTTGATATTTGCTCAATTTTTCAGGAAATCTACGAAATTTTATAGTTTTTTAGGATTTTCAAGCATGGGTCCCACTAAAAGTTGGAGGCTAAGGTTTTAACTGAGCGAATTGGTAAATCCAATACACAGCAGGTAAGCTGGGATTTAAACGAAGCAGTTGATGTTAAGAAACCGAGGATCTGTTGCTATGTACTTGATTTTTAGGAAATCTACGGATTTGTTATAATATTTTAGGATTTTCAAGCATGGGTCCCACAAAAAGTTAGAGGCTAAGGTTTTGACTGAGCGTGAATTGATAAATCCAATACACAGCAAATAAATCCTAAATCCAATGCTTAGAAATCGAGAATCCGTTGATATTTACTCAACTTTTTAGGAAATCTACGGATTTTTATATTTTTTTAGGATTTTCAAGCATGGGTCCCACTAAAAGTTGGAGGCTAAGGTTTTGACTGAGCGATCCAATACACAGCAGGTTAGCTGGGATTCAAACGAAGTAGTTGATATTAAGAAACCGAGAATCCGGTGCTATGTACTTGATTTTTAGAAAATCTACGGATTTTGAATTTTTTAAGATTTTCAAGCATGGGTCCCACTAAAAGTTGGAGGCTAAGGTTTTGTCAGAGCGAATTGATAATTCCAACACATAGCAAGTTAGCTGGAATCCAGACGAAGCGATTGATGCTAAGAAATCTAGTATCCGTTGATATTTACTCTACTTTTTAGGGAATCTACGGATTTTTATAATTTTTTGGATTTTCAAGCATGGGTCCCACTAAAAGTTGGAGGCTAAGGTTTTGTCAGAGCGAATTGATAATTCCAACACACAGCAAGTTAGCTGGGATCCAGACCAAGCGATTGATGCTAAGGAATCTAGTTTCTGTTGATATTTACTCAACTTTTTAGGGAATCTACGGATTTGTTATAATATTTTAGGATTTTCAAGCATGGGTCCCACTAAAAGTTAGAGGCTAAGGTTTTGGCAGCGAGAATTGATAAATCCAATACACAGCAAGTTAGCTAGGATTCAAACGAAGCGATTAATGCTTAGAAATCTAGAATCCGTTGATATTTACTCAACTTTTTAGGAAATCTACGGATTTTCATAATTTTTTAGGATTTTCAAGCATGGGTCCCACTAAAAGTTAGAGGCTAAGGTTTTGTCAGAGCGAATTGATAATTCCAACACACAGCAAGTTAGCTGGAATCCAGACGAAGCGATTGATGCTAAGAAATCTAGTATCCGTTGATATTTATTCTACTTTTTAGGGATCTACGGATTTGTCATAATTTTTTAGGATTTTCAAGCATGGATCCCACTAAAAGGCTAAGGTTTTGGCAGTGTGAATTGATAAATCCAATACACAGCAAGTTAGCTAGGATCCAAACGAAGCGATTGATGCTTAGAAATCGAGAATCCGTTGATATTTACTCAACTTTTTAGGAAATCTACGGATTTTTATAATTTTTTAGGATTTTCAAGCATCGGTCCCACTAAAAGTTGGAGGCTAAGGTTTTGACTGAGTGAATTGGTAAATCCAATACACAGCAGGTTAGCTGGGATTTAAACGAAGCAGTTGATGTTAAGAAACCAAGAATCCGTTGCTATGTACTTGATTTTTAGGAAATCTACGGATTTTTATTTTATTTAGGATTTTCAAGCATGGGTCCCACTAAAAGTTGGAGGCTAAGTGTTTTGTCAGAGCAAATTGATAATTCCAACACACAGCGAAGCGATTATTGATTAGAAATCGAGTATCCGTTGATATTTACTCACTTTTTAGGAAATCTACGGATTTGTTATAATTTTTTAGGATTTTCAAGCATGGGTCCCACTAAAAGTTAGAGGCTAAGGTTTTGGCAGTGTGAATTGATAAATCCAATACACAGCAAGTTAGCTGGGACCCATACGAAGCGATTGATGCTTAGAAATCGAGAATCCGTTGATATTTACTCAACTTTTTAGGAAATCTACGGATTTGTTATAATTTTTTAGGATTTTCAAGCATGGGTCCCGCTAAAAGTTAGAGGCTAAGGTTTTGGCAGTGTGAATTGATAAATCCAATACACAGCAAGTTAGCTGGGACCCATACGAAGCGATTGATGCTTAGAAATCGAGAATCCGTTGATATTTACTCAACTTTTTAGGAAATCTACGGATTTGTTATAATTTTTTAGGATTTTCAAGCATGGGTCCCGCTAAAAGTTAGAGGCTAAGGTTTTGGCAGTGTGAATTGATAAATCCAATACACAGCAAGTTAGCTAGGATCCAAACGAAGCGATTAATGCTTAGAAATCGAGAATCCGTTGATATTTACTCAACTTTTTAGGAAATCTACGGATTTGTTATAATTTTTTAGGATTTTCAAGCATGGGTCCCGCTAAAAGTTAGAGGCTAAGGTTTTGGCAGTGTGAATTGATAAATCCAATACACAGCAAGTTAGCTGGGACCCATACGAAGCGATTGATGCTTAGAAATCGAGAATCCGTTGATATTTACTCAACTTTTTAGGAAATCTACGGATTTGTTATAATTTTTTAGGATTTTCAAGCATGGGTCCCGCTAAAAGTTAGAGGCTAAGGTTTTGGCAGTGTGAATTGATAAATCCAATACACAGCAAGTTAGCTGGGACCCATACGAAGCGATTGGTGCTTAGAAATCGAGAATCCGTTGATATCTACTCAACTTTTTAGGAAATCTACGGATTTCTTATAATTTTTTAGGATTTTCAAGCATGGGTCCCGCTAAAATTTAGAGGCTAAGGTTTTGGCAGTGTGAATTGATAAATCCAATACACAGCAAGTTAGCTAGGATCCAAACGAAGCGATTAATGCTTAGAAATCGAGAATCCGTTGATATTTACTCAACTTTTTTAGGAAATCTACGGATTTTTATATTTTTTTAAGATTTTCAAGCATGGGTCCCACTAATAGTTGGAGGCTAAGGTTTTGACTGAGCGAATTAGTAAATTAAATACACAGCAGGTTAGCTAGGATCCAAACGAAGCGATTGATGCTAAGATATCGAAAATCCGTTGATATTACTCAACTTTTTAGGAAATCTACGGATTTTTATAATTTTTTAGGATTTTCAGGCATGGGTCCCACTAAAAGTTGGAGGCTAAGGTTTCGGCAGTGCGAATTGATAATTCCAATACACAGCAAGTTAGCTGGGACCCATACGAAGCGATTGATGCTTAGAAATCGAGAATCCGTTGATATTTACTCAACTTTTTAGGAAATCTACGGATTTGTTATAATTTTTTAGGATTTTCAAGCATGGGTCCCGCTAAAAGTTAGAGGCTAAGGTTTTGGCAGCGTGAATTGATAAATCCAATACACAGAAAGTTAGCTAGGATCCAAACGAAGCGATTGATGCTTAGAAATCGAAAATCCGTTGATATTTACTCAACTTTTTTAGGAAATCTACGGATTTCTATAATTTTTAAGGATTTTCAAGCATGGGTCCCACTAAAAGTTAGAGGCTAAGGTTTTGACTGAGCGAATTGATAAATCCAATACACAACAGGTAAGCTGGGATTTAAACGAAGCAGTTGATGTTAAGAAACCGAGGATCTGTTGCTATTTACTTGAATTTTAGGAAATCTACGGATTTGTTATAATTTTTAAGGATTTTCAAGCATGTGTCCCACTAAAAGTTGGAGGCTAAGGTTTTGTCAGAGCGAATTGATAATTCCAACACACAGCAAGTTAGCTGGGATCCAGACCAAGCGATTGATGCTAAGAAATCTAGTTTCTGTTGATATTTACTCATATTTTTAGGGAATCTACGGATTTGTTATAATATTTTAGGATTTTCAAGCATGGGTCCCACTAAAAGTTAGAGGCTAAAGTTTTGGCAGCGTGAATTGATAAATCCAATACACAGCAAGTTAGCTAGGATTCAAACGAAGCGATTGATGCTTAGAAATCGAGAATCCGTTGATATTTACTCAACTTTTTAGGAAATCTACGGATTTGTTATAATTTTTTAGGATTTTCAAGCATGGGTCCCACTAAAAGTTGGAGGCTAAGGTTTTGACTGAGCGAATTGGTAAATCCAATACACAGCAGGTTAGCTGGGATTCAAACGAAGTAGTTGATATTAAGAAACCGAGAATCCGGTGCTATGTACTTGATTTTTAGGAAATCTACGGATTTTTAATTTTTTAGGATTTTCTAGCATGGGTCCCACTAAAAGTTGGAGGCTAAGGTTTTGTCAGAGCGAATTGATAATTTCAACACACAGCAAGTTAGCTGGGATCCAGACAAAGCGATTGCTGCTTAGAAATCTTGTATCCGTTGATATTTACTCTACTTTTTAGGGAATCTACGGATTTGTCATATTTTTATAGGATTTTCAAGCATGGGTCCCACTAAAAGTTAGAGGCTAAGGTTTTGGCAGTGTGAATTAATAAATCCAATACACAGCAAGTTAGCTAGGATCCAAACGAAGCGATTGATGCTTAGAAATCTTGTATCCGTTGATATTTACTCAACTTTTTAGGAAATCTACGGATTTTTATAATTTTTTAGGATTTTCAAGCAGGGGTCCCACTAAAAGTTGGAGGGTAAGGTTTTGACTGAGCGAATTGATAATTCCAACACACAGCAAGTTAGCTTGGATCCAGACGAAGCGATTGATGCTAAGAAATCCAGTATCCGTTGATATTTACTCTACTTTTTAGGAAATCCACGGATTTGTTATAATTTTTTAGGATTTTCAAGCATGGGTCATGCTAAAAATTGGAGGCTAAGGTTTTGGCAGTGTGAATTGATAAATCCAATACACAGCAAGTTAGCTAGGATCCAAACGAAGCGATTAATGCTTAGAAATCGAGAATCCGTTGATATTTACTCAATTTTTTAGGAAATCTACGGATTTTTATAATTTTTTAGGATTTTCAAGCATGGGTCCCACTAAAAGTTGGAGGCTAAGGTTTTGACTGAGCGATCCAAAACACAGCAGGTTAGCTGGGATTCAAACGAAGTAGTTGATATTAAGAAACAGAGAATCCGGTTCTATGTACTTGATTTTTAGAAAAATCTACGGATTTTGAATTTTTTAAGATTTTCAAGCATGGGTCCCACTAAAAGTTGGAGGCTAAGGTTTTGTCAGAGCGAATTGATAATTCCAACACATAGCAAGTTAGCTGGAATCCAGACGAAGCGATTGATGCTAAGAAATCTAGTATCCGTTGATATTTACTTTACTTTTTAGGGATTCTACGGATTTGTTATATTTATTTAGGATTTTCAAGCATGGTCCCTAAAGTAGCAAGTTGCAGAATTGATAATTCCAACACACAGCAAGTTAGCTGGGATCCAGACCAAGCGATTGATGCTAAGAAATCTAGTTTCTGTTGATATTTACTCAAATTTTTAGGGAATCTACGGATTTGTTATAATATTTTAGGATTTTCAAGCATGGGTCCCACAAAAGTTAGAGGCTAAGGTTTTGACTGAGCGGAATTGATAAATCCAATACACAGCATGTTAGCTAGGATTCAAACGAAGCGATTGATGCTTATAAATCGAGAATCCGTTGATATTTACTCAACTTTTTAGGAAATCTACGGATTTCTATAATTTTTTAGGATTTTCAAGCATGGGTTCCACTAAAAGTTGGAGGCTAAGGTTTTGACTGAGCGATTTAATACACAGCAGGTTAGCTGGGATTTAAACGAAGTAGTTGATATTAAGAAACCGAGAATCCGGTGCTATGTACTTGATTTTTAGGAAATCTACGGATTTTTAATTTTTTAAGATTTTCAAGCAAGGGTCCCACTAAAAGTTGGAGGCTAAGGTTTTGTCAGAGCGAATTGATAATTCCAACACATAGCAAGTAAGCTGGAATCCAGACGAAGCGATTGATGCTAAGAAATCTAGTTTCTGTTGATATTAACTCATTTTTTTAGGGAATCTACGGATTTGTTATAATATTTTAAGATTTTCAAACATGGGTCCCACTAAAAGTTGGAGGCTAAGGTTTTGACTGAGCGAATTAGTAAATCCAATACACAGCATGTTAGCTAGGATCCAAACGAAGCGATTGATGCTAAGAAATCGAAAATCCGTTGATATTTACTCATTTTTTTGGGAAATCTACGAAATTTTATTGTTTTTAGGATTTTCAAGCATGGGTCCCACTAAAAGTTGGAGGCTAACGTTTGGCAGAGCAAATTGATAATTTCAATACACAGCAGGTTAGCTTGGATCCAGACGAAGCGATTGATGCTAAGATATCGAAAATCCGTTGATATTACTCAACTTTTTAGGAAATCTACGGATTTTTATAATTCTTTAGGATTTTCAGGCATGGGTCCCACTAAAAGTTGGAGGCTAAGGTTTCAGCTGTGCGAATTGATAATTCCAATACACAGCAAGTTAGCTGGGATCCAGACGAAGCGATTGATGCTTAGAAATCGAGAATCCGTTGATATTTACTCAACTTTTTAGGAAATCTACGGATTTTTATATTTTTTTAAGATTTTCAAGCATGGGTCCCACTAATAGTTGGAGGCTAAAGTTTTGACTTATCGAATTAGTAAATCAAATACACAGCAGGTTAGCTAGGATCCAAACGAAGCGATTGATGCTAAGAAATCGCGAATCCGTTGATATTTACTCAACTTTTTAGGAAATCTACGGATTTTTATATTTTTTAGGATTTTCAAGCATGGGTCCCACTAAAAGTTGGAGGCTAACGTTTTGTCAGAGCGAATTGATAATTCCAACACATAGCAAGTGAGCTGGAATCCAGACGAAGCCATTGATGCTAAGAAATCTAGTATCAGTTGATATTTACTCTACTATTTAGTGAATCTACGGATTTGTATAATTTTTTGGGACTTTCAAGCATGGGTCCCACTAAAGTTGGAGGCTAAGGTTTTGTCAGAGCGAATTGGTAAATCCAATACACAGCAGGTAAGCTGGGATTTAAACGAAGCAGTTGATGTTAAGAAACCGAGAATCTGTTGCTATTAACTTGATTTTTAGGAAATCTACGGATTTGTTATAATTTTTAAGGATTTTCAAGCATGTGTCCCACTAAAAGTTAGAGGCTAAGGTTTTGACTGAGCGAATTGGTAAATCAAATACACAGCAGGTTAGCTTAAATCCAGACGAAGCGATTGATGCTAAGAAATCGAGAATCCGTTGATATTACTCAACTTTTTAGGAAATCTACGGATTTTTATATTTTTTTAGGATTTTCAAGCATGGGTCCCACTAAAAGTTGGAGGCTAAGGTTTTGACTGAGCGAATTGATAATTCCAACACACAGCAGGTTAGCTGGGATCCAGACCAAGCGATTGATGCTGAGAAATCTAGTTTCTGTTGATATTTACTCAACTTTTTAGGGAATCTATGGATTTGTTATAATTTTTTAGGATTTTCAAGCATGGGTCCCACTAAAAGTTAGAGGCTAAGGTTTTGGCAGCGTGAATTGATAAATCCAATACACAGCAAGTTAGCTAGGATTCAAACGAAGCGATTAATGCTTAGAAATCGAGAATCCGTTGATATTTACTCAACTTTTTAGGAAATCTACGGATTTTAAATTTTTTAGGATTTTCAAGCATGGGTCCCACTCAAAGTTGGAGGCTAAGGTTTTGTCAGAGCGAATTGATAATTCCAACACATAGCAAAATAGCTGGAATCCAGACCAAGCGATTGATGCTAAGAAATCTAGTATCCGTTGATATTTACTCTACTTTTTAGGGAATCTACGGATTTTTATATTTTTTTAGGATTTTCAAGCATGGGTCCCACTAAAAGTTAGAGGCTAAGGTTTTGGCAGCGTGAATTGATAAATCCAATACACAGCAAGTTAACTAGGATCCAAACGAAGCGATTGATGCTTAGAAATCGAGAATCCGTTGATATTTACTCTACTTTTTTGGAAATCTACGGATTTTTATATTTTTTTAAGATTTTCAAACATGGGTCCCACTAAAAGTTGGAGGCTAAGGTTTTGACTGAGCGAATTAGTAAATCCAATACACAGCATGTTAGCTAGGATCCAAACGAAGCGATTGATGCTAAGAAATCAAGAATCCGTTGATATTTACTCAACTTTTTAGGAAATCTACGGATTTTTAGAATTTTCTTAGGATTTTCAAGCATGGGTCCCACTAAAAGTTGGAGGCTAACGTTTGGCAGTGCAAATTGATAATTTCAATACACAGCAGGTTAGCTTGGATCCAGACGAAGCGATTGATGCTAAGATATCGAAAATCCGTTGATATTTACTCAACTTTTTAGGAAATCTACGGATTTTTATATTTTTTTTGGATTTTCAGGCATGGGTCCCACTAAAAGTTGGAGGCTAAGGTTTCAGCTGTGCGAATTGATAATTCCAATACACAGCAAGTTAGCTGGGATCCAGACGAAGCGATTGATGCTTAGAAATCGAGAATCCGTTGATATTTACTCAACTTTTTAGGAAATCTACGGATTTTTATATTTTTTTTAAGATTTTCAAGCATGGGTCCCACTAATAGTTGGAGGCTAAAGTTTTGACTTATCGAATTAGTAAATCAAATACACAGCAGGTTAGCTAGGATCCAAACGAAGCGATTGATGCTAAGAAATCGCGAATTCCGTTGATATTTACTCAACTTTTTAGGAAATCTACGGATTTTTATATTTTTTTAGGATTTTCAAGCATGGGTCCCACTAAAAGTTGGAGGCTAACGTTTTGTCAGAGCGAATTGATAATTCCAACACATAGCAAGTGAGCTGGAATCCAGACGAAGCCATTGATGCTAAGAAATCTAGTATCAGTTGATATTTACTCTACTATTTAGTGAATCTACGGATTTGTATAATTTTTTGGGACTTTCAAGCATGGGTCCCTCTAAAAGTTGGAGGCTAAGGTTTTGACTGAGCGAATTAGTAAATCAAATACACAGCAGGTTAGCTTGGATCTAGACGAAGCGGTTGATGCTAAGAAATCGAAAATCCGTTGATATTTACTCATTTTTTGGGAAATCTACGAAATTTTATTGTTTTTTAGGATTTTCAATTTTTTAGGATTTTCAAGCATGGGTCCCACTAAAAGTTGGAGGCTAATGTTTTGTCAGAGCGATTTGATAATTCCAACACATAGCAAGTTAGCTGGAATCCAGACCAAGCGATTGATGCTAAGAAATCTAGTATCCGTTGATATTTACTCTACTCCAGCGAATTGATAATTCCAACACACAGCAAGTTAGCTGGGATCCAGACCAAGCGATTGATGCTAAGAAATCTAGTTTCTGTTACTCAAGCATTTTCAAGCATGTTAGCTAGGATTCAAACGAAGCGATTGATGCTTAGAAATCTAGAATCCGTTGATATTTACTCTACTATTTAGTGAATCTACGGATTTTAAATTTTTTAGGATTTTCAAGCATGGGTCCCACTAAAAGTTGGAGGCTAAGGTTTTGTCAGAGCGAATTGATAATTCCAACACATAGCAAGTTAGCTGGAATCCAGACCAAGCGATTGATGCTAAGAAATCTAGTGTCCGTTGATATTTACTCTACTTTTTAGGAAATCTACGG
Source organism: Aedes aegypti (assembly GCF_002204515.2). Lineage (NCBI taxonomy): Eukaryota > Metazoa > Arthropoda > Insecta > Diptera > Culicidae > Aedes > Aedes aegypti. Next base: position 96,302 of record NW_018736385.1, read on the forward strand.
ATTTTTATAATTTTTAGGATTTTCAAGCATGGGTCTCACTAAAAGTTGGAGGCTAAGGTTTTGTCAGAGCGAATTGATAATTCCAACACATAGCAAGTTAGCTGGAATCCAGACGAAGCGATTGATGCTAAGAAATCTAGTATCCGTTGATATTTACTCTACGTTTTAGGGAATCTACGGATTTTTAATTTTTTAGGATTTTCAAGCATGGGTCCCACTAAAAGTTAGAGGCTAAGGTTTTGTCAGAGCAAATTGATAATTCCAACACACAGCAAGTTAGCTGGGATCCAGACCAAGCGATTGATGCTAAGAAATCCAGTTTGTGTTGATATTTACTCAACTTTTTAGGAAATCTACGGATTTTTAAATTTTTTAGGATTTTCAAGCATGGGTCCCGCTAAAATTTAGAGGCTAAGGTTTTGGGCAGTGTGAATTGATTATCCAATACACAGGCAAGTTAGCTAGGCTCCAAACGAAGTGATTAATGCCTTAGAAATCGAGATCCGTTGATATTTACTCAACTTTTAGGAAATCTACGGATATTTTTTTAGGATTTTCAAAGCATGGGTCCACTAAAAGTTGGGAGGCCAAAGTTTGTCAGACGCGAATTGATAATTCCAACTACACAGCAAGTTAGCTGGGATCCAGACAAGCGATTTGACTGCTAAGAAATCTAGTATCCGTTGATATTTACTCTACTTTTTTAGGAATCTCGGATTTTGTTATAATTTTTTAGGATTTTCAAGCCCTGGGACCTGCTAAAAATTGGAGGCTAAGGTTTTTGCCAGTGTGAATTGATTAAATCCAAGTACACAGCAAGTTCAGCTGGGGATCCAGACGAGCGATTGATGCGTTAGAAATCGAGAAATCCGTTGATATTTACTCAACTTTTTCAGGAAATCTACGGATGTTTTATATTTTTTTAGGATTTTCAAGCATGGGTCCCACTACAAGTTGGAGGCTAAGGTTTTGACTGAGCGAATTGGTAAATCCAATACACAGCAAGTTAGCTGGGATTCAAACGAAGTAGTTGATATTAAGAAACCGAGAATCCGGTGCTATGTTGTTTTTAGGAAATCTACGGATTTTTAATTTTTTAGGATTTTAAGCATGGGTCCCACTAAAAGTTGGAGGCTAAGGTTTTGTCAGAGCGAATTGATAATTTCAACAAACAGCAAGTAAGCTGGGATCCAGACGAAGCGATTGGTGCTAAGAAATCTTGTATCCGTTGATATTTACTCAACTTTTTAAGGAATCTACGGATTTGTCATAATTTTTTAGGATTTTCAAGCATGGAAAAGTTAGAGGCTAAGGTTTTGGCAGTGTGAATTGATAAATCCAATACACAGCAAGTTAGCTAGGATCCAAACGAAGCGATTAATGCTTAGAAATCGAGAATCCGTTGATATTTACTCAACTTTTTAGGAAATCTACGGATTTTTATAATTTTTTAGGATTTTCAAGCATGGGTTCCACTAAAAGTTGGAGACTAACGTTTGGCAGAGCAAATTGATAATTCCAATACACAGCAGGTTAGCTTGGATCCAGACGAAGCGATTGATGCTAAGAAATCTAGTATCCGTTGATATTACTCTACTTTTTAGGGAATTTACGGATTTGTTATATTTTTTTGGTATTTTCAAGCATGGGTCCCACTAAAAGTTAGAGGCTAAGGTTTTGGCAGCGTGAATTGATAATTCCAATTCACAGCATGATAGCTAGGATTCAAACGAAGCGATTGATGCTTAGAAATCGAGAATCCGTTGATATTTACTCAACTTTTTAGGAAATCTACGGATTTCTATAATTTTGGCAAAGTGAATTGATAAATCCAGTACACAGCAAGTTAGCTAGGATCCAAACGAAGCGATTGATGCTTATAAATCGAGAATCCGTTGATATTTACTCAACTCTTTAGGAAATCTACGGATTTCTATAATTTTTTAGGATTTTCAAGCATGGGTCCCACTAAAAGTTAGAGGCTAAGGTTTATTTACTCTACTTTTTAGTGAATCTACGGATTTGTATAATTTTTAAGGATTTTCAAGCATAGGTCCCACTAAAAGTTGGAGGCTAAGGTTTTGACTGAGCGAATTAGTAAAACAAATACACAGCAGGTTAGCTTGGATCCAGACGAAGCGATTGATGCTAAGAAATCGAAAATCCGTTGATATTTACTCAATTTTTTAGGAAATCTACGAATTTTTATAGTTTTTTAGGATTTTCAAGCATGGGTCCCACTAAAAGTTGGAGGCTAAGGTTTTGTCAGAGCGAATTGATAATTCCAACACATAGCAAGTTAGCTGGAATCCAGACGAAGCGATTGATGCTAAGAAATCTAGTATCCGGTGATATTACTCTACTTTTTAGGGAATCTACGGATTTGTTATATTTTTTTGGGATTTTTAAGCATGGGTCCCACTAAAAGTTAGAGGCTAAGGTTTTGGCAACGTGAATTGATAAATCCAATACACAGCAAGTTAGCTAGGATCCAAACGAAGCGATTGATGCTTAGAAATCGAGAATCCGTTGATATTTACTCAACTTTTTAGGAAATCTACGGATTTCTATAATTTTTTAGGATTTTCAAGCATGGGTCCCACTAAAAGTTAGAGGCTAAGGTTTTGACTGAGCGAATTGGTAAATCCAATACACAGCAGGTTAGCTGGAATTTAAACGAAGCAGTTGATGTTAAGAAACCAATAATCCGTTGCTATGTACTTGATTTTTAGGAAATCTACGGAGATTTATTTTATTTTGGATTTTCAAGCATGGATCCCACTAAAAGTTGGAGGCTAAGGTTTTGGCAGAGCGAATTGATAATTCCAACACATAGCAAGTAAGCTGGGATCCAGACGAAGCCATTGATGCTAAGAAATCTAGTATCAGTTGATATTTACTCTACTTTTTAGGGAATCTACGGATTTGTCATATTTTTAAAGGATTTTATGGGATCCAGACGAAGTCATTGATGCTAAGAAATCTAGTATCAGTTGATATTTACTCTACTTTTTAGGGAATCTACGGATTTGTATAATTTTTAAGGATTTTCAAGCATGGGTCCAACTAAAAGTTGGAGGCTAAGGTTTTGACTGAGCGAATTGATAATTCCAACACACAGCAAGTTAGCTGGGATCCAGACGAAGCGATTGATGCTAAGAAATCCAGTATCCGTTGATATTTACTCTACTTTTTAGGGAATCTACGGATTTGTTATAATTTTTTAGGATTCTCAAGCATGGGTCCGGATAAAAATTGGAGGCTAAGGTTTTGGCAGTGTGAATTGATAAATCCAATACACAGCAAGTTAGCTAGGATCCAGATGAAGCGATTGATGCTGAGAAATCGAGAATCCGTTGATATTTACTCAACTTTTTAGGAAATCTACGGCTTTGTTATATTTTTTTAGGATTTTCAAGCATGGGTCCCACTAAAAGTTGGACGCTAACGTTTGGCAGAGCAAATTGATAATTCCATTACACAGCAGGTAAGCTAGGATCCAGACGAAGCGATTGATGCTAAGAAATCGAAAATCCGTTGATATTACTCAACTTTTTAGGAAATCTATGGATTTGTTATAATTTTTTAGGATTTTCAAGCATGGGTCCCACTTAAAGTTAGAGGCTAAGGTTTATTTACTCTACTTTTTAGTGAATCTACGGATTTGTATAATTTTTAAGGATTTTCAAGCATAGGTCCCACTAAAAGTTGGAGGCTAAGGTTTTGACTGAGCGAATTAGTAAATCAAATACACAGCAGGTTAGCTTGGATCCAGACGAAGCGATTGATGCTAAGAAATCGAAAATCCGTTGATATTTACTCAATTTTTTAGGAAATCTACGAAGTTTTATAGTTTTTTAGGATTTTCAAGCATGGGTCCCACTAAAAGTTGGAGGCTAAGGTTTTTACTGAGCGAATTGGTAAATCCAATACACAGCAGGTAAGTTGGGATTTAAATGAAGCAGTAGATGTTAAGAAACCGAGAATCTGTTGCTATGTACTTGATTTTTAGGAAATCTACGGATTTGTTATAATTTTTAAGGATTTTCAAGCATGTGTAAAAGTTGGAGGCTAAGGTTTTGTCAGAGCGAATTGATAATTCCAACACACAGCAAGTTAGCTGGGATCCAGACCAAGCGATTGATGCTAAGAAATCTAGTTTTTGTTGATATTTACTCATATATTTAGGGAATCTACGGATTTGTTATAATATTTTAGGATTTTCAAGCATGGGTCCCACTAAAAGTTAGAGGTTAAGGTTTTGGCAGCGTGAATTGATAAATCCAATACACAGCAAGTTAGCTAGGATTCAAACGAAGCGATTATTGCTTAGAAATCGAGAATCCGTTGATATTTACTCAACTTTTTAGGAAATCTACGGATTTTAAATTTTTTAGGATTTTCAAGCATGGGTCCCACTAAAAGTTGGAGGCTATGGTTTTGTCAGAGCGAATTGATAATTCCAATACACAGCAAGTTAGCTAGGATTCAAACGAAGCGATTAATGCTTAGAAATCTAGAATCCGTTGATATTTACTCAACTTTTTAGGAAATCTACGGATTTTAATTTTTTTAGGATTTTCAAGCATGGGTCCCACTAAAAGTTGGAGGCTAAGGTTTTGTCAGAGCGAATTGATAATTCCAACACATAGCAAGTTAGCTGGAATCCAGACGAAGCGATTGATGCTAAGAAATCTAGTATCCGGTGATGTTACTCTACTTTTTAGGGAATCTACGGATTTGTTATATTTTTCTGGGATTTTTAAGCATGGGTCCCACTAAAAGTTAGAGGCTAAGGTTTTGACTGAGCGAATTGGTAAATCCAATACACAGCAGGTTAGCTGGAATTTAAGCGAAGCAGTTGATGTTAAGAAACCAATAATCCGTTGCTATGTACTTGATTTTTAGGAAATCTACGGAGATTTATTTTATTTTGGATTTTCAAGCATGGATCCCACTAAAAGTTGGAGGCTAAGGTTTTGGCAGAGCGAATTGATAATTCCAACACATAGCAAGTAAGCTGGGATCCAGACGAAGCCATTGATGCTAAGAAATCTAGTATCAGTTGATATTTACTCTACTTTTTAGGTAATCTATGGATTTGTCATATTTTTAAAGGATTTTATGGGATCCAGACGAAGTCATTGATGCTAAGAAATCTAGTATCAGTTGATATTTACTCTACTTTTTAGTGAATCTACGGATTTGTATAATTTTTAAGGATTTTCAAGCATGGGTCCCACTAATAGTTGGAGGCTAAGGTTTTGACTGAGCGAATTGATAATTCCAACACACAGCAAGTTAGCTTGGATCCAGACGAAGCATTGATGCTAAGAAATCCAGTATCCGTTGATATTTACTCAACTTTTTAGGGAATCTACGGATTTGTTAATAATTTTTTAGGATTCTCAAGCATGGGTCCGGATAAAAATTGGAGGCTAAGGTTTTGGCAGTGTGAATTGATAAATCCAATACACAGCAAGTTAGCTAGGATCCAGATGAAGCGATTGATGCTGAGAAATCGAGAATCCGTTGATATTTACTCAACTTTTTAGGAAATCTACGGCTTTGTTATATTTTTTTAGGATTTTCAAGCATGGGTCCCACTAAAAGTTGGACGCTAACGTTTGGCAGAGCAAATTGATAATTCCAATACACAGCAGGTAAGCTTGGATCCAGACGAAGCGATTGATGCTAAGAAATCGAAAATCCGTTGATATTCACTCAACTTTTTAGGAAATCTACGGATTTTTATATTTTTTTAGGATTTTCAAGCATGGGTCCCACTAAAAGTTGGAGGCTTACGTTTGGCAGAGAAAATTGATAATTCGAATACACAGCAGGTTAGCTTGGATTCAAACGAAGCGATTTATGCAAAGATATCGAAAATCCGTTGATATTACTCAACTTTTTAGGAAATCTACGGATTTTTATAATTTTTTAGGATTTTCAGGCATGGTTTCCACTAGAAGTTGGAGGCCAAGGTTTCGGCAGTTCGAATTGATAATTCCAACACACAGCAAGTTAGCTGGGATCCAGACGAAGCAATTGATGCTTAGAAATCGAGAATCTGTTGATATTTACTCAACTTTTTAGGAAATCTACGGATTTTTATATATTTTTAAGATTGTCAAGCATGGGTCCCACTAATAGTTGGAGGCTAAGGTTTTGACTGAGCGAATTGGTAAATCCAATACACAGCAGGTTAGCTGGGATCCAAACGAAGCGATTGATGCTAAGAAATCGCGAATCCGTTGATATTTACTCAACTTTTTAGGAAATCTACGGATTTTTATAATTTTTTAGGATTTTCAAGCATGGGTCCCACTAAAAGTTGGAGGCTAACGTTTTGTCAGAGCGAATTGATAATTCCAACACATAGCAAGTTAGTTGGAATCCAGACGAAGCCATTGATGCTAAGAAATCTAGTATCAGTTGATATTTACTCTACTTTTTAGTGAATCTACGGATTTGTATAATTTTTGGGACTTTCAAGCATGGGTCCCACTAAAAGTTGGAGGCTAAGGTTTTGACTGAGCGAATTAGTAAATCAAATACACAGCAGGTTAGCTTGGATCTAGACGAAGCGATTGATGCTAAGAAATCGAAAATCCGTTGATATTTGCTCAATTTTTTAGGAAATCTACGAAATTTTATAGTTTTTTAGGATTTTCAAGCATGGGTCCCACTAAAAGTTGGAGGCTAAGGTTTTGACTGAGCGAATTGGTAAATCCAATACACAGCAGGTAAGCTGGGATTTAAACGAAGCAGTTGATGTTAAGAAATCGAGGATCTGTTGCTATTTACTTGATTTTTAGGAAATCTACGGATTTGTTATAATTTTTAAGGATTTTCAAGCATGTGTCCCACTAAAAGTTGGAGGCTAAGGTTTTGTCAGAGCGAATTGATAATTCCAACACACAGCAAGTTAGCTGGGATCCAGACCAAGCGATTGATGGTAAGAAATCTAGTTTCTGTTGATATTTACTCATATTTCTAGGGAATCTACGGATTTGTTATAATATTTTAGGATTTTCAAGCATGGGTCCCACTAAAAGTTAGAGGCTAAGGTTTTGACTGAGCGTGAATTGATAAATCCAATACACAGCAAATAAATCCTAAATCCAATGCTTAGAAATCGAGAATCCGTTGATATTTACTCAACGTTTAAGGAAATCTACGGATTTGTATAATTTTTTAGGATTTCAAGCATGGGTCCCACTAAAAGTTGGAGGCTAAGGTTTTGTCAGAGCGAATTGATAATTCCAACACATAGCAATTTAGCTGGGATCCAGACGAAGCGATTGATGCTAAGAAATCTAGTATCCGTTGATATTTACTTCTACTTTTTAGGGAATCTACGGATTTTTATAATTTTTTGGATTTTCAAGCATGGGTCCCACTAAAAGTTGGAGGCTAAGGTTTTGTCAGAGCGAATTGATAATTCCAACACACAGCAAGTTAGCTGGGATCCAGACCAAGCGATTGATGCTAAGGAATCTAGTTTCTGTTGATATTTACTCAACTTTTTAGGGAATCTACGGATTTGTTATAATATTTTAGGATTTTCAAGCATGGGTCCCACTAAAAGTTAGAGGCTAAGGTTTTGGCAGCGTGAATTGATAAATCCAATACACAGCAAGTTAGCTAGGATTCAAACGAAGCGATTAATGCTTAGAAATCTAGAATCTGTTGATATTTACTCAACTTTTTAGGAAATCTACGGATTTTAAATTTTTTAGGATTTTCAAGCATGGGTCCCACTAAAAGTTGGAGGCTAAGGTTTTGTCAGAGCGAATTGATAATTTCAACAAACAGCAGGTTAGCTGGGATCCAGACGAAGCGATTGGTGCTAAGAAATCTTGTATCCGTTGATATTTACTCAACTTTTTAAGGAATCTACGGATTTGTCATAATTTTTTAGGATTTTCAAGCATGGATCCCACTAAAAGTTAGAGGCTAAGGTTTTGGCAGTGTGAATTGATAAATTCAATACACAGCAAGTTAGCTAGGATCCAAACGAAGCGATTAATGCTTAGAAATCGAGAATCCGTTGATATTTACTCAACTTTTTAGGAAATCTACGGATTTCTATAATTTTTAAGGATTTTCAAGCATGGGTTCCACTAAAAGTTGGAGACTAACGTTTGGCAGAGCAAATTGATAATTCCAATACACAGCAGGTTAGCTTGGATCCAGACGAAGCGATTGATGCTAAGAAATCTAGTATCCGTTGATATTACTCTACTTTTTAGGGAATCTACGGATATGTTATATTTTTTTGGTATTTTCAAGCATGGGCCCCACTAAAAGTTAGAGGCTAAGGTTTTGGCAGCGTGAATTGATAAATCCAATTCACAGCAAGATAGCTAGGATTCAAACGAAGCGATTGATGCTTAGAAATCGAGAATCCGTTGATATTTACTCAACTTTTTAGGAAATCTACGGATTTCTATAATTTTGGCAAAGTGAATTGATAAATTGATTGATGCTATGAAATCGAAAATCCGTTGATATTTACTCAATTTTTGAGGAAATCTACGAATTTTTATAGTTTTTTAGGATTTTCAAGCATGGGTCCCACTAAAAGTTAGAGGCTAAGGTTTTGACTGAGCGAATTAATAAATCCAATACACAGCAGGTAAGTTGGGATTTAAATGAAGCAGTAGATGTTAAGAAACCGAGAATCTGTTGCTATGTACTTGATTTTTAGGAAATCTACGAATTTGTTATAATTTTTAAGGATTTTCAAGCATGTGTCCCACTAAAAGTTGGAGGCTAAGGTTTTGTCAGAGCGAATTGATAAATCCAATACACAACAAGTTAGCTAGGATTCAAACGAAGCCATTAATGCTTAGAAATCTAGAATCCGTTGATATTTACTCAACTTTTTAGGAAATCTACGGATTTTAAATTTTTTAGGATTTTCAAGCATGGGTCCCACTAAAAGTTGGAGGCTTTGACTGAGCGATCCAATACACAGCAGGTTAGCTGGGATTCAAACGAAGTAGTTGATATTAAGAAACCGAGAATCCGGTGCTATGTACTTGATTTTTAGAAAATCTACGGATTTTTAATTTTTTAAGATTTTCAAGCATGGGTCCCACTAAAAGTTGGAGGCTAAGGTTTTGTCAGAGCGAATTGATAATTCCAACACATAGCAAGTTAGTTGGAATCCAGACGAAGCGATTGATGCTAAGAAATCTAGTATCCGTTGATATTTACTCTACTTTTTAGGGAATCTACGGGATTTTTATAATTTTTTGGATTTTCAAGCATGGGTCCCACTAAAAGTTGGAGGCTAAGGTTTTGTCAGAGCGAATTGATAATTCCAACACATAGCAAGTTAGCTGGAATCCAGACGAAGCGATTGATGCTAAGAAATCTAGTATCCGTTGATATTTACTCTACTTTTTAGGGAATCTACGGGATTTTTATAATTTTTTGGATTTTCAAGCATGGGTCCCACTAAAAGTTGGAGGCTGAGGTTTTGTCAGAGCGAATTGATAATTTCAACAAACAGCAAGTTAGCTGGGATCCAGACGAAGCGATTGGTGTTAAGAAATCTTGTATGCGTTGATATTTACTCAACTTTTTAAGGAATCTACGGATTTGTCATAATTTTTTAGGATTTTCAAGCATGGATCCCACTAAAAGTTAGAGGCTAAGGTTTTGGCAGTGTGAATTGATAAATCCAATACACAGCAAGTTAGCTAGGATCCAAACGAAGCGATTAATGCTTAGAAATCGAGAATCCGTTGATATTTACTCAACTTTTTAGGAAATCTACGGATTTTTATAATTTTTAAGGATTTTCAAGCATGGGTTCCACTAAAAGTTGGAGACTAACGTTGTTAGAGATTCTATAGGTTGGGAACCTCTGTTGTTCCCAACCGGGCTTTTGTCCTGGGCCTCAGGGTCGTTTTGCGGGCTCCAAGAGGAAATTGGGAGAGATGAGCGGAAGAACCTTGAAAAATCTCATGAGGTTTCCAGGGATCGCTATAACCTGCGGAACCGTACTTTCGCCAAGTCGTTCACGGTAGGTCAATTGGTTTACCGAAAGAACATGAAGCAGTCTTCGGCTGCTGAAAACTATAATGCCAAATTAGGGCGGCAGTATTTACCCTGTAAAATCAAGGCCAAGATTGGCTCGTCTTCCTACGAGCTGGAAGACCTCAATGGGAAAAATCTGGGGGTTTGGCCAGCCGTCCATCTCAAACCCGGGTGTACATCTGCATCGCCTTTCTTCCCTGTCCTCCAATCTCAAATCCCCTAACAAGGATTCAATAAATCGGTGAAAATATCCGAATACTCACCTGTTTGCTTTGTTTTGTTTCTGATTCATTCATGCCTGTCCGTCGTCGTCGTCAGAACCATAATATTTTGATTGTCCTCCTCGTCGACATAGTTCGCATCATCCACTTCTTTTTCCTCTTTCTTTCGTTCCCCATGTTTACCCTTTTAACAAGGGTCGAACTAACCATTTTCATAACGCCTCCCCGGTGGCGGATTTCGATCGATTAGTTCGTCGGTCCAACCGAGGGGTCTGCAGCGATATCGCTAGGCTTCCTCAAAATTATTTAGAATAGGGTACCCTAGAATCTTAATTTAGTATATATAGCGTGTGAATGAATTGCATGTTGTCTTGGGAAATAAAGTTTTATCCCAGACAACCGTATGAATGAGATGAATGTATGAATGAATTTGTATGAAAGGTGGGGGTAATGAATGTGTGAGTGAATGCGTATATTTTCTAATCCCGAGAAAATCTCGGCGATGATCCCATTATTATGGAAGAGATTTCCGTAAAGTTTATTTTCTCTCCTAATAATAGATTAGTTTTAAAATAGGCTATAATTGAGTTAATTTAAAATAGAAGTTTAATTTATAAAGATTTGATGATGAGAGGATGGATAAGAACGCTTTTATTCTGACGAACCTGTATTCTGGAAGGCTGTATTTTCCAGATTCACTTATTATTTCGATACAACTCAATCATTGTCCTCTTATTTCAGCTTATGGTAATTAGAGAGTACAGTGGTCAGGCTCGCTCTGCAATTTCATGTAATTTGAAGGAAAAGAGCCTCCTTTCGTGATCAATCATTGCTTCAAATTATCACTTAAATTGCAGGGGAGAGAGCCACTGTAGGAGAACTAGCTTTCAGTGAATCTATCACGAATTCGGGAAGTAGGACTACTGCTTCTCCAATTCGATCGTGGATCGTGGATGTTCGCCTCTCCCGGTAATTCCTTTGATCTTAAACAGTGACTACTAATCTCGAAAAGAAGAGCTCCCACCGAGGAAACAATCACTTTTCCAGATTGGAAGTCACCAACAAGAGAAAAAGGTTTACTGCAAACTAATTATCCTAAGAGGGAATAAGATTCGTAGTTCGGCAGCCAGACTCTATGGCTGAAAGTTAGGTGATTTGGTGGAAAAGAGCTCCTCTCTGCACGGAAAAATCATTCCACTAAATCAAAATAACCTTCAGCTAAAAGAGAGCTGCCAAATAAGAACTCCTTACTTGACCTTCTCCTTCTAGTGGACAGTCTCTATTATTAAGTGTTACGTGATTTTGTGGAAAAGAGCTCCTCTTCATGGACAAATCATTGCACAAAATCAATCTAACACTTAACAAGAGGAGGGCCACACTGACCTTTTTCCCTGACCGTTTTCCCCTTCAAGTGGACAGTCTCTATTATTGAGTGTTACGTGATTTTGTGGAAAAGAGCTCCTCTCCATGGACAAATCATTGCACAAAATCAATCTAACACTTAACAAGAGGAGGGCCACAAAAGTCCTTATACCTAAATTTCCATTCCCGACTTTTCTTTTTATTCTGGAGTGGGGGATGAATGTAACCTCTCAAAATGGTTACATTTGTTTTTTTGTAAATATTACCTGTAAATAGTTTTTTTGTTCATTATTATTCTTGTTATTATTCCAATTATTACTCTTATTATTATCCTTATCATTATTATTTTTCTTTTGACTACCCTTATTATTATTATCATTTGTATTAAAATTATGGCTGGTTAAAAATAATATGAATTAAAATTTGAAATTGAAATACTTATACCTGAAATAAAATGAAATTACAAAAAAATGAATTATACAAAAAAAAAACATCGAAATAATCCCAACATGAACATCCCCATCCCTATTCCCATTCTACTACCATCCCTATTCCCATTCGTCTACCACTACACACCACCGCTACCAGCGACAACTGTCAGGACGTTGGTAGCGATTCGACAGCAGCGATCTAATAAAACCGTTTGTCAACAGACAAACGGTCTCTAATAGTGAACAATAAATCCCCGGTGTGCCACCTTCACTGTTCTTGGCCCGGTCGGCTAGTGTGAAGATAGTGTTTTTTCTTGTGGACCTTCGTGGAGCCCTGTGACAGACGTAATTACAGGTGAACTGGGAGGAGACAATACAGTTCTGTCGACAAAATTTCGACGAATTGTCGGCAGGCCTACAACAGAATGACAAAAACTTAAGGGTGAGGGGACAAGCAAAGCTTTTGCATTTCGGTCATCGGATAGTCCTTCTTTTGAATCAGGTTAGGGATTCGGGGGAAACAGAAAGCTTCCTCAAGGAAATGCTTGTTGATATGGTGAACCTTCTGAAGCAGTATTTCCACACTGAAACAACTGAACCTGAATCTCATAATCGAGAGGGACTGGAGGATCAAACCTTAATGGACTTGTTCCGTACTGAGCTTGTTCCTGATGCCCATCCCCGATCGATTACAGATTCAGGTACAGTAGTTTCTGGTGTGATTACTACTTCAGAAAATACTTCGGTGGCTTCCCGATTTGAAGGCAGTGGCTGTGTGCGCTCTTTACTAGCTCGCATTAAAGAGTTAGAAGCGGAGATGGCTAGAATGGGAAGACAGTGCGAGGAAGAGTCTCAACGAAGACAATCTGAGCTTCCTAGTGGAAGTCGGCAGCCAGTAGTGAGTGTGCCGCTGGCTAGTCAAGCTCCTCCAACTATTAATTCCTCTTTCCCCTCTCTTCCGATATACCTTTCACAGGGTCAGAGTTCTTCGGGGGCGGTCGATCCTTCTAGGCCGATCACTAGTGTAACCTTCTCGTTACCGCAAAGCCATCTCTCTACACAGCCGCAGCCTCCTTCAACCTGGCATAGCTATCTGCAGAATAATCCTTCCATTCATCCGCAAACCACCAATCCGTGGTTAGGATATCCAGCTGCAAGTTCAGTACCATTTTCAAATCCGAGCTTCGGGACTTCGGTCTTGAATAGTGGGCAGTTTTCGAATCCGTGGCTAGGGAATCCGATTCCAAGCATCAGTCAGCCAGCTTATCCATGGAACAATCCTATAGGGACTTCGGCTTCAACTACAACTGCCTTTCCTTCATCTAGCTTCGTTCCTTTCAATCCAGTTCCGTCTGGCAATCAGGTGCGTCACACCTTGCCGGTGTCCAAGTGGACAATCGCTAAATATGATGGTGAAGATCAAGGGCTGAAGTTGAACCAGTTCCTTGGAATGGTTCATGCGATGGCTGTTGCTGAACAAGCTTCGGAAGCTGAACTGTTTGATTCAGCGATTCACCTTTTCAAAGGTCCAGCACTGCAATGGTACATGACCATGCGCGCTACAGGCCGGTTAGTCAACTGGCAGCATTTGGTGCTAGAGCTTAGGCGGACGTTTATGCATCCCGACCTAGACACCTTAATAAAAATGAAGGTTTATCAGCGTCAGCAAGCACGCCATGAAACCTTCCTTCAATTTTACCACGGAATGGAAGAGCTTTTTGGAACAATGAGTGTTTGCCGGAACACGAAAAGGTCCAAATCCTTCTTCAGAATATGAGGATTGATTATAAAAAGCAGCTCAATTTCATCCCTATTGCTGACCTTCCGACACTTGTGTCCACAGGCCAGAAAATAGATGCCGTAAACTTCTCAGTCTACAACAAAGTGTTTGGACCTGAGAAGTCGGTTAACACGGTTGAGTTTTCTGAACCGAAAAAGGGTACATCTCAGGATAATCCCAACAAGCCACCCACTCCACATCAACAAGCCTCGTCGAGAAATTCGAAGGCCCACACTCCTCCTACACAGACCAATCAGAGTCGTAAGGGTACCCAAACCGGAACCGATACTCCTCGCGGATCAGCACGGGCACCAACCACTTTGGAAGACTTGATCGAGTCTCATCAACCATTATCAAGCCGACATTGCTTCAATTGCGGCAAGTTTGGGCATCGGATGGACCAATGCAGGTTCCCGAGAGGGGTACTGTGCGAAAACTGCGGTTTTCGAGGCTATCCGTCAAACAACTGTCCATACTGCGTAAAAAACGCGTTGGTAGCGAGCCAAAACCGCCGCCCGCTGAACCCAAACTACTAAGCGTAAACTCTTCTTCGTATTTTCAACCGGCTTCGGAGAATCTTTATTCGGAGACTCCGGCGTCGTACACCATTACGTACCCACGTGCGAACGACAACCGTCCTTACATATCGGTTGACATTTATGGGATTACTGTTTCTGCCCTTTTAGACAGTGGAAGTAATCTCACACTCATAAATGATGCAGTGTACAATAGAGTTAAACCCAAAAAACTGTTTACAGGTAATATTTACAAAAAAACAAATGTAACCATTTTGAGAGGTTACAACGTTTGGCAGAGCAAATTGATAATTCCAATACACAGCAGGTTAGCTTGGATCCAGACGAAGCGATTGATGCTAAGAAATCTAGTATCCGTTGATATTACTCTACTTTTTAGGGAATCTACGGATATGTTATATTTTTTTGGTATTTTCAAGCATGGGTCCCACTAAAAGTTAGAGGCTAAGGTTTTGGCAGCGTGAATTGATAAATCCAATTCACAGCAAGATAGCTAGGATTCAAACGAAGCGATTGATGCTTAGAAATCGAGAATCCGTTGATATTTACTCAACTTTTTAGGAAATCTACGGATTTCTATAATTTTGGCAAAGTGAATTGATAAATCCAGTACACAGCAAGTTAGCTAGGATCCAAACGAAGCGATTGATGCTTATAAATTGAGAATCCGTTGATATTTACTAAACTATTTAGGAAATCTACGGATTTCTATAATTTTTTAGGATTTTCAAGCATGGGTCCCACTAAAAGTTAGAGGCTAAGGTTTATTTACTCTACTTTTTAGTGAATCTACGGATTTGTATAATTTTTAAGGATTTTCAAGCATGGGTCCCACTAAAAGTTGGAGGCTAAGGTTTTGACTGAGCGAATTAGTAAATCAAATACACAGCAGGTTAGCTTGGATCCAGACGAAGCGATTGATGCTAAGAAATCGAAAATCCGTTGATATTTACTCAATTTTTTAGGAAATCTACGAATTTTTATAGTTTTTTAGGATTTTCAAGCATGGGTCCCACTAAAAGTTGGAGGCTAAGGTTTTGACTGAGCGAATTGGTAAATCCAATACACAGCAGGTAAGTTGGGATTTAAATGAAGCAGTAGATGTTAAGAAACCGAGAATCTGTTGCTATGTACTTGATTTTTAGGAAATCTACGGATTTGTTATAATTTTTAAGGATTTTCAAGCATGGGTCCCACTAAAAGTTGGAGGCTAACGTTTTGTCAGAGCGAATTGATAATTCCAACACATAGCAAGTTAGCTGGAATCCAAACGAAGCCATTGATGCTAAGAAATCTAGTATCAGTTGATATTTACTCTACTTTTTAGTGAATCTACGGATTTGTATAATTTTTTGGGACTTTCAAGCATGGGTCCCACTAAAAGTTGGAGGCTAAGGTTTTGACTGAGCGAATTAGTAAATCAAATACACAGCGGGTTAGCTTGGATCTAGACGAAGCGATTGATGCTAAGAAATCGAAAATCCGTTGATATTTACTCATTTTTTTAGGAAATCTACGAAATTTTATAGTATTTTTAGGATTTTCAAGCATGGGTCCCACTAAAAGTTTGAGGCTAAGGTTTTGTCAGAGCGAATTTATAATTCCAACACATAGCAAGTTAGCTAGAATCCAGACGAAGCGATTGATGCTAAGAAATCTAGTATCCGTTGATATTACTCTACTTTTTAGGGAATCCACGGATTTTTATATTTTTTTGGGATTTTTAAGCATGGGTCCCACTAAAAGTTAGAGGCTAAGGTTTTGGCAGCGTGAATTGATAAATCCAATACACAGCAAGTTAGCTAGGATCCAAACGAAGCGATTGATGCTTAGAAATCGAAAATCCGTTGATATTTACTCAACTTTTTTAGGAAATCTACGGATTTCTATAATTTTTTAGGATTTTCAAGCATGGGTCCCACTAAAAGTTGGAGGCTTACGTTTGGCAGAGAAAATTGATAATTCGAATACACAGCAGGTTAGCTTGGATTCAAACGAAGCGATTTATGCAAAGATATCGAAAATCCGTTGATATTACTCAACTTTTGAGGAAATCTACGGATTTTTATAATTTTTTAGGATTTTCAGGCATGGTTTCCACTAGAAGTTGGAGGCCAAGGTTTCGGCAGTGCAAATTGATAATTCCAACACACAGCAAGTTAGCTGGGATCCAGACGAAGCAATTGATGCTTAGAAATCGAGAATCCGTTGATATTTACTCAACTTTTTAGGAAATCTACGGATTTTTATATATTTTTAAGATTGTCAAGCATGGGTCCCACTAATAGTTGGAGGCTAAGGTTTTGACTGAGCAAATTGGTAAATCAAATACACAGCAGGTTAGCTGGGATCCAAACGAAGCAATTGATGCTAAGAAATCGCGAATCCGTTGATATTTACTCAACTTTTTAGGAAATCTACGGATTTTTATAATTTTTTAGGATTTTCAAGCATGGGTCCCACTAAAAGTTGGAGGCTAACGTTTTGTCAGAGCGAATTGATAATTCCAACACATAGCAAGTTAGTTGGAATCCAGACGAAGCCATTGATGCTAAGAAATCTAGTATCAGTTGATATTTACTCTACTTTTTAGTGAATCTACGGATTTGTATAATTTTTGGGACTTTCAAGCATGGGTCCCACTAAAAGTTGGAGGCTAAGGTTTTGACTGAGCGAATTAGTAAATCAAATACACAGCAGGTTAGCTTGGATCTAGACGAAGCGATTGATGCTAAGAAATCGAAAATCCGTTGATATTTGCTCAATTTTTTAGGAAATCTACGAAATTTTATAGTTTTTTAGGATTTTCAAGCATGGGTCCCACTAAAAGTTGGAGGCTAAGGTTTTGACTGAGCGAATTGGTAAATCCAATACACAGCAGGTAAGCTGGGATTTAAACGAAGCAGTTGATGTTAAGAAACCGAGGATCTGTTGCTATTTACTTGATTTTTAGGAAATCTACGGATTTGTTATAATTTTTAAGGATTTTCAAGCATGTGTCCCACTAAAAGTTGGAGGCTAAGGTTTTGTCAGAGCGAATTGATAATTCCAACACACAGCAAGTTAGCTGGGATCCAGACCAAGCGATTGATGGTAAGAAATCTAGTTTCTGTTGATATTTACTCATATTTCTAGGGAATCTACGGATTTGTTATAATATTTTAGGATTTTCAAGCATGGGTCCCACTAAAAGTTAGAGGCTAAGGTTTTGACTGAGCGTGAATTGATAAATCCAATACACAGCAAATAAATCCTAAATCCAATGCTTAGAAATCGAGAATCCGTTGATATTTACTCAACTTTTTAGGAAATCTACGGATTTGTATAATTTTTTAGGATTTTCAAGCATGGGTCCCACTAAAAGTTGGAGGCTAAGGTTTTGACTGCGCGATCCAATACACAGCAGGTTAGCTGGGATTCAAACGGAGTAGTTGATATTAGGAAACCGAGAATCCGGTGCTATGTACTTGATTTTTAGAAAATCTACGGATTTTGAATTTTTTAAGATTTTCAAGCATGGGTCCCACTAAAAGTTGGAGGCTATGACACTATGGCTATGGCTATAACACACAGCAAGTTAGCTGGGATCCAGACCAAGCGATTGATGCTAAGGAATCTAGTTTCTGTTGATATTTACTCAACTTTTTAGGGAATCTACGGATTTGTTATAATATTTTAGGATTTTCAAGCATGGGTCCCACTAAAAGTTAGAGGCTAAGGTTTTGGCAGCGTGAATTGATAAATCCAATACACAGCAAGTTAGCTAGGATTCAAACGAAGCGATTGATGCTTAGAAATCGAGAATCCGTTGATATTTACTCAACTTTTTAGGAAATCTACGGATTTTAAATTTTTTAGGATTTTCAAGCATGGGTCCCACTAAAAGTTGGAGGCTAAGGTTTTGTCAGAGCGAATTGATAATTTCAACAAACAGCAAGTTAGCTGGGATCCAGACGAAGCGATTGATGCTAAGAAATCTAGTATCCGTTGATATTACTCTACTTTTTAGGGAATCTACGGATATGTTATATTTTTTTGGTATTTTCAAGCATGGGTCCCACTAAAAGTTAGAGGCTAAGGTTTTGGCAGCGTGAATTGATAAATCCAATTCACAGCAAGATAGCTAGGATTCAAACGAAGCGATTGATGCTTAGAAATCGAGAATCCGTTGATATTTACTCAACTTTTTAGGAAATCTACGGATTTCTATAATTTTGGCAAAGTGAATTGATAAATCCAGTACACAGCAAGTTAGCTAGGATCCAAACGAAGCGATTGATGCTTATAAATCGAGGTTCCGTTGATATTTACTCAACTCTTTAGGAAATCTACGGATTTGTTTTATTTTTTTAGGATTTTCAAGCATGGGTCCCACTAAAAGTTAGAGGCTAAGGTTTATTTACTCTACTTTTTAGTGAATCTACGGATTTGTATAATTTTTAAGGATTTTCAAGCATGGGTCCCACTAAAAGTTGGAGGCTAAGGTTTTGACTGAGCGAATTAGTAAATCAAATACACAGCAGGTTAGCTTGGATCCAGACGAAGCGATTGATGCTAAGAAATCGAAAATCCGTTGATATTTACTCAATTTTTTAGGAAATCTACGAATTTTTATAGTTTTTTAGGATTTTCAAGCATGGGTCCCACTAAAAGTTGGAGGCTAAGGTTTTGACTGAGCGAATTGGTAAATCCAATACACAGCAGGTAAGTTGGGATTTAAATGAAGCAGTAGATGTTAAGAAACCGAGAATCTGTTGCTATGTACTTGATTTTTAGGAAATCTACGGATTTGTTATAATTTTTAAGGATTTTCAAGCATGTGTCCCACTAAGAGTTGGAGGCTAAGGTTTTGTCAGAGCGAATTGATAAATCCAATACACAGCAAGTTAGCTAGGATTCAAACGAAGCCATTAATGCTTAGAAATCTAGAAACCGTTGATATTTACTCAACTTTTTAGGAAATCTACGGATTTTAAATTTTTTAGGATTTTCAAGCATGGGTCCCACTAAAAGTTGGAGGCTTTGACTGAGCGATCCAATACACAGCAGGTTAGCTGGGATTCAAACGAAGTAGTTGATATTAAGAAACCGAGAATCCGGTGCTATGTACTTGATTTTTAGAAAATCTCCGGATTTTAATTTTTTAAGATTTTCAAGCATGGGTCCCACTAAAAGTTGGAGGCTAAGGTTTTGTCAGAGCGAATTGATAATTCCAACACATAGCAAGTTAGCTGGAATCCAGACGAAGCGATTGATGCTAAGAAATCGAGAATCCGTTGATATTTACTCAACTTTTTAGGAAATCTACGGATTTTTATAATTTTTAAGGATTTTCAAGCATGGGTTCCACTAAAAGTTGGAGACTAACGTTTGGCAGAGCAAATTGATAATTCCAATACACAGCAGGTTAGCTTGGATCCAGACGAAGCGATTGATGCTAAGAAATCCAGTATCCGTTGATATTACTCTACTTTTTAGGGAATCTACGGATATGTTATATATTTTTGGTATTTTCAAGCATGGGCCCCACTAAAAGTTAGAGGCTAAGGTTTTGGCAGCGTTAATTGATAAATCCAATTCACAGCTAGATAGCTAGGATTCAAACGAAGCGATTGATGCTTAGAAATCGAGAATCCGTTGATATTTACTCAACTTTTTAGGAAATCTACGGATTTCTATAATTTTTTAGGATTTTCAAGCATGGGTCCCACTAAAAGTTAGAGGCTAAGGTTTATTTACTCTACTTTTAAGTGAATCTACGGATTTGTATAATTTTTAAGGATTTTCAAGCATGGGTCCCACTAAAATTTGGAGGCTAAGGTTTTGACTGAGCGAATTAGTAAATCAAATACACAGCAGGTTAGCTTGGATCTAGACGAAGCGATTGATGCTAAGAAATCGAAAATCCGTTGATATTTGCTCAATTTTTTAGGAAATCTACGAAATTTTATAGTTTTTTAGGATTTTCAAGCATGGGTCCCACTAAAAGTTGGAGGCTAAGGTTTTGACTGAGCGAATTGGTAAATCCAATACACAGCAGGTAAGCTGGGATTTAAACGAAGCAGTTGATGTTAAGAAACCGAGGATCTGTTGCTATTTACTTGATTTTTAGGAAATCTACGGATTTGTTATAATTTTTAAGGATTTTCAAGCATGTGTCCCACTAAAAGTTGGAGGCTAAGGTTTTGTCAGAGCGAATTGATAATTCCAACACACAGCAAGTTAGCTGGGATCCAGACCAAGCGATTGATGGTTAGAAATCTAGTTTCTGTTGATATTTACTCATATTTCTAGGGAATCTAAGGATTTGTTATAATATTTTAGGATTTTCAAGCATGGGTCCCACTAAAAGTTTCAAGCATGGATCCCACTAAAAGTTAGAGGCTAAGGTTTTGGCAGTGTGAATTGATAAATCCAATACACAGCAAGTTAGCTAGGATCCAAACGAAGCGATTAATGCTTAGAAATCGAGAATCCGTTGATATTTACTCAACTTTTTAGGAAATCTACGGATTTTTATAATTTTTAAGGATTTTCAAGCATGGGTTCCACTAAAAGTTGGAGACTAACGTTTGGCAGAGCAAATTGATAATTCCAATACACAGCAGGTTAGCTTGGATCCAGACGAAGCGATTGATGCTAAGAAATCTAGTATCCGTTGATATTACTCTACTTTTTAGGGAATCTACGGATATGTTATATTTTTTTGGTATTTTCAAGCATGGGTCCCACTAAAAGTTAGAGGCTAAGGTTTTGGCAGCGTGAATTGATAAATCCAATTCACAGCAAGATAGCTAGGATTCAAACGAAGCGATTGATGCTTAGAAATCGAGAATCCGTTGATATTTACTCAACTTTTTAGGAAATCTACGGATTTCTATAATTTTGGCAAAGTGAATTGATAAATCCAGTACACAGCAAGTTAGCTAGGATCCAAACGAAGCGATTGATGCTTATAAATCGAGAATCCGTTGATATTTACTCAACTCTTTAGGAAATCTACGGATTTGTTATAATTTTTTAGCATTTTCAAGCATGGGTCCCACTAAAAGTTAGAGGCTAAGGTTTATTTACTCTACTTTTTAGTGAATCTACGGATTTGTATAATTTTTAAGGATTTTCAAGCATGGGTCCCACTAAAAGTTGGAGGCTAAGGTTTTGACTGAGCGAATTAGTAAATCAAATACACAGCAGGTCTGCTTGGATCCAGACGAAGCGATTGATGCTAAGAAATCGAAAATCCGTTGATATTTACTCATTTTTTTAGGAAATCTACGAATTTTTATAGTTTTTTAGGATTTTCAAGCATGGGTCCCACTAAAAGTTGGAGGCTAAGGTTTTGACTGAGCGAATTGGTAAATCCAATACACAGCAGGTAAGTTGGGATTTAAATGAAGCAGTAGATGTTAAGAAACCGAGAATCTGTTGCTATGTACTTGATTTTTAGGAAATCTACGGTTTTGTTATAATTTTTAAGGATTTTCAAGCATGTGTCCCACTAAGAGTTGGAGGCTAAGGTTTTGTCAGAGCGAATTGATAAATCCAATACACAGCAAGTTAGCTAGGATTCAAACGAAGATATTAATGCTTAGAAATCTAGAAACCGTTGATATTTACTCAACTTTTTAGGAAATCTACGGATTTTAAATTTTTTAGGATTTTCAAGCATGGGTCCCACTAAAAGTTGGAGGCTTTGACTGAGCGATCCAATACACAGCAGGTTAGCTGGGATTTAAACGAAGTAGTTGATATTAAGAAACCGAGAACCCGGTGCTATGTACTTGATTTTTAGAAAATCTACGGATTTTAATTTTTTAAGATTTTCAAGCATGGGTCCCACTAAAAGTTGGAGGCTAAGGTTTTGTCAGAGCGAATTGATAATTCCAACACATAGCAAGTTAGCTGGAATCCAGACGAAGCGATTGATGCTAAGAAATCGAGAATCCGTTGATATTTACTCAACTTTTTAGGAAATCTACGGATTTTCATAATTTTTAAGGATTTTCAAGCATGGGTTCCACTAAAAGTTGGAGACTAACGTTTGGCAGAGCAAATTGATAATTCCAATACACAGCAGGTTAGCTTGGATCCAGACGAAGCGATTGATGCTAAGAAATCCAGTATCCGTTGATATTACTCTACTTTTTAGGGAATCTACGGATATGTTATATTTTTTTGGTATTTTCAAGCATGGGTCCCACTAAAAGTTAGAGGCTAAGGTTTTGGCAGCGTGAATTGATAAATCCAATTCACAGCAAGATAGCTAGGATTCAAACGAAGCGATTGATGCTTAGAAATCGAGAATCCGTTGATATTTACTCAACTTTTTAGGAAATCTACGGATTTCTATATTTTTTTTAGGATTTTCAAGCATGGGTCCCACTAAAAGTTAGAGACTAAGGTTTATTTACTCTACTTTTAAGTGAATCTACGGATTTGTATAATTTTTAAGGATTTTCAAGCATGGGTCCCACTAAAATTTGGAGGCTAAGGTTTTGACTGAGCGAATTAGTAAATCAAATACACAGCAGGTTAGCTTGGATCTAGACGAAGCGATTGATGCTAAGAAATCGAAAATCCGTTGATATTTGCTCAATTTTTTAGGAAATCTACGAAATTTTATAGTTTTTTAGGATTTTCAAGCATGGGTCCCACTAAAAGTTGGAGACTAAGGTTTTGACTGAGCGAATTGGTAAATCCAATACACAGCAGGTAAGCTGGGATTTAAACGAAGCAGTTGATGTTAAGAAACCGAGGATCTGTTGCTATTTACTTGATTTTTAGGAAATCTACGGATTTGTTATAATTTTTAAGGATTTTCAAGCATGTGTCCCACTAAAAGTTGGAGGCTAAGGTTTTGTCAGAGCGAATTGATAATTCCAACACACAGCAAGTTAGCTGGGATCCAGACCAAGCGATTGATGGTAAGAAATCTAGTTTCTGTTGATATTTACTCATATTTCTAGGGAATCTACGGATTTGTTATAATATTTTAGGATTTTCAAGCATGGGTCCCACTAAAAGTTAGAGGCTAAGGTCTTGACTGAGCGTGAATTGATAAATCCAATACACAGCAAATAAATCCTAAATCCAATGCTTAGAAATCGAGAATCCGTTGATATTTACTCAACTTTTTAGGAAATCTACGGATTTGTATAATTTTTTAGGATTTTCAAGCATGGGTCCCACTAAAAGTTGGAGGCTAAGGTTTTGACTGAGCGATCCAATACACAGCAGGCTAGCTGGGATACAAACGAAGTAGTTGATATTAGGAAACCGAGAATCCGGTGCTATGTACTTGATTTTTAGAAAATCTACGGATTTTGAATTTTTTAAGATTTTCAAGCATGGGTCCCACTAAAAGTTGGAGGCTATGGTTTTTTCAGAGCGAATTGATAATTCCAACACATAGCAAGTTAGCTGGAATCCAGACGAAGCGATTGATGCTAAGAAATCTAGTATCCGATGATATTTACTCTACTTTTTAGGGAATCTACGGATTTTTATAATTTTTTGGATTTTCAAGCATGGGTCCCACTAAAAGTTGGAGGCTAAGGTTTTGTCAGAGCGAATTGATAATTCCAACACACAGCAAGTTTGCTGGGATCCAGACCAAGCGATTGATGCTAAGGAATCTAGTTTCTGTTGATATTTACTCAACTTTTTAGGGAATCTACGGATTTGTTATAATATTTTAGAATTTTCAAGCATGGGTCCCACTAAAAGTTAGAGGCTAAGGTTTTGGCAGCGTGAATTGATAAATCCAATACATAGCAAGTTAGCTAGGATTCAAACGAAGCGATTAATGCTTAGAAATCTAGAATCCGTTGATATTTACTCAACTTTTTAGGAAATCTACGGATTTTAAATTTTTTAGGATTTTCAAGCATGGGTGCCACTAAAAGTTGGAGGCTAAGGTTTTGTCAGAGCGAATTGATAATTTCAACAAACAGCAAGTTAGCTGGGATCCAGACGAAGCGATTGGTGCTAAGAAATCTTGTATCCGTTCATATTTACTCAACTTTTTAAGGAATCTACGGATTTGTCATAATTTTTTAGGATTTTCAAGCATGGATCCCACTAAAAGTTAGAGGCTAAGGTTTTGGCAGTGTGAATTGATAAATCCAATACACAGCAAGTTAGCTAGGATCCAAACGAAGCGATTAATGCTTAGAAATCGAGAATCCGTTGATATTTACTCAACTTTTTAGGAAATCTACGGATTTCTATAATTTTGGCAAAGTGAATTGAAAAATCCAGTACACAGCAAGTTAGCTAGGATCCAAACGAAGCGATTGATGCTTATAAATCGAGAATCCGTTGATATTTACTAAACTATTTAGGAAATCTACGGATTTCTATAATTTTTTAGGATTTTCAAGCATGGGTCCCACTAAAAGTTAGAGGCTAAGGTCATTAGCGTCACATGAACTCAAACCTAGAGGGGGCTTGACCCATTCGACAAAATAAATTCCTTAAGCAAGATGTGACCTTAGCATGACAGATATATTTTTCTAGGGGGGGCTTAGATCCCCCTAGCCCCCCCGTATTTACGCCAATGGCTAAGGTTTATTTACTCTACTTTTTAGTGAATCTACGGATTTGTATAATTTTTAAGGATTTTCAAGCATGGGTCCCACTAAAAGTTGGAGGCTAAGGTTTTTTCAGAGCGAATTGATAATTCCAACACACAGCAAGTTAGCTGGGATCCAGACC
Source organism: Aedes aegypti (assembly GCF_002204515.2). NCBI lineage: Eukaryota > Metazoa > Arthropoda > Insecta > Diptera > Culicidae > Aedes > Aedes aegypti. Next base: position 121,401 of record NW_018736385.1, read on the forward strand.
AAGCGATTGATGCTAAGAAATCTAGTTTCTGTTGATATTTACTCAACTTTTTAGGGAATCTACGGATTTGTTATAATATTTTAGGATTTTCAAGCATGGGTCCCACTAAAAGTTAGAGGCTAAGGTTTTGGCAGCGTGAATTGATAAATCCAATACACAGCAAGTTAGCTAGGATTCAAACGAAGCGATAAATGCTTAGAAATCTAGAATCCGTTGATATTTACTCTACTTTTTAGGAAATCTACGGATTTTAAATTTTTTAGGATTTTCAAGCATGGGTCCCACTAAAAGTTGGAGGCTATGGTTTTGTCAGAGCGAATTGATAATTCCAATACACAGCAAGTTAGCTAGGATTCAAACGAAGCGATTAATGCTAAGAAATCTAAAATCCGTTGATATTTACTCAACTTTTTAGGAAATCTACGGATTTTAATTTTTTTAGGATTTTCAAGCATGGGTCCCACTAAAAGTTGGAGGCTAAGGTTTTGTCAGAGCGAATTGATAATTCCAACACATAGCAAGTTAGCTGGAATCCAGACGAAGCGATTGATGCTAATAAATCTAGTATCCGGTGATATTACTCTACGTTTTAGGGAATCTACGGATTTGTTATATATTTTTGGGATTTTTAAGCATGGGTCCCACTAAAAGTTAGAGGCTAAGGTTTTGGCAACGTGAATTGATAAATCCAATACACAGCAAGTTAGCTAGGATCCAAACAAAGCGATTGATGCTTAGAAATCGAGAATCCGTTGATATTTACTCAACTTTTTAGGAAATCTACGGATTTCTATATTTTTTTAGGATTCAAGCATGGGTCCCACTAAAAGTTAGAGGCTAAGGTTTTGACTGAGCGAATTGGTAAATCCAATACACAGCAGGTTAGCTGGAATTTAAACGAAGCAGTTGATGTTAAGAAACCAAGAATCCGTTGCTATGTACTTTTAGGAGATCTACGGAGATTTATTTTATTTTGGATTTTCAAGCATGGATCCCACTAAAAGTTGGAGGCTAAGGTTTTGGCAGAGCGAATTGATAATTCCAACACATGGCAAGTAAGCTGGGATCCAGACGAAGCCATTGATGCTAAGAAATCTAGTATCAGTTGATATTTACTCTACTTTTTAGGGAATCTACGGATTTGTCATATTTTTAAACGATTTTATGGGATCCAGACGAAGCCATTGATGCTAAGAAATCTAGTATCAGTTGATATTTACTCTACTTTTTAGTGAATCTACGGATTTGTATAATTTTTAAGGATTTTCAAGCATGGGTCCCACTAAAAGTTGGAGGCTAAGGTTTTGACTGAGCGAATTGATAATTCAAACACACAGCAAGTTAGCTGGGATCCAGACGAAGCGATTGATGCTAAGAAATCCAGTATCCGTTGATATTTACTCAACTTTTTAGGGAATCTACGGATATGTTATAATTTTTTAGGATTCTCAAGCATGGGTCCGGATAAAAATTGGAGGCTAAGGTTTTGGCAGTGTGAATTGATAAATCCAACACACAGCAAGTTAGCTAGGATCCAGATGAAGCGATTGATGCTGAGAAATCGAGAATCCGTTGATATTTACTCAACTTTTTAGTGAATCTACGGATTTGTTATATTTTTTTAGGATTTTCAAGCATGGGTCCCACTAAAAGTTGGACGCTAACGTTTGGCAGAGCAAATTGATAATTCCAATACACAGCAGGTAAGCTTGGATCCAGACGAAGCGATTGATGCTAAGAAATCGAAAATCCGTTGATATTTACTCAACTTTTTAGGAAATCTATGGATATGTTATAATTTTTTAGGATTTTCAAGCATGGTTTCCACTAGAAGTTGGAGGCCAAGGTTTCGGCAGTGCGAATTGATAATTCCAACACACAGCAAGTTAGCTGGGATCCAGACGAAGCGATTGATGCTTAGAAATCGAGAATCCGTTGATATTTACTCAACTTTTTAGGAAATCTACGGATTTTTATATATTTTTAAGATTTTCAAGCATGGGTCCCACTAAAAGTTGGAGGCTAAGGTTTTGACTGAGCGAATTAGTAAATCCAATACACAGCATGTTAGCTAGGATCCAAACGAAGCGATTTATGCTAAGAAATCGAGAATCCGTTGATATTTACTCAACTGTTTCTACGGATTTTTATATTTTTTTAGGATTTTTAAGCATGGGTCCCACTAAAAGTTGGAGGCTAACGTTTGGCAGAGCAAATTGATAATTCCAATACACAGCAGGTTAGCTGGGATCCAAACGAAGCGATTGATGCTAAGATATCGAAAATCCGTTGATATTACTCAACTTTTTAGGAAATCTACGGATTTTTATAATTTTTCAGGATTTTCAGGCATGGGTTCCACTAAAAGTTGGAGGCTAAGGTTTCGGCAGTGCGAATTGATAATTCCAATACACAGCAAGTTAGCTGGGATCCAGACAAAGCGATTGATGCTTAGAAATCGAGAATCCGTTGATATTTACTCAACTTTTTAGGAAATCTACGGATTTGTTATAATTTTTTAGGATTTTCAAGCATGGGTCCCGCTAAAAGTTAGAGGCTAAGGTTTTGGCAGTGTGAATTGATAAATCCAATACACAGCAAGTTAGCTAGGATCCAAACGAAGTGATTAATGCTTAGAAATCGAGAATCCGTTGATATTTACTCAACTTTTTAGGGAATCTACGGATTTGTTATAATATTTTAGGATTTTCAAGCATGGGTCCCACTAAAAGTTAGAGGCTAAGGTTTTGGCAGCGTGAATTGATAAATCCAATACACAGCAAGTTAGCTAGGATTCAAACGAAGCGATTAATGCTTAGAAATCGAGAATCCGTTGATATTTACTCTACTTTTTAGGAAATCTACGGATTTTAAATTTTTTAGGATTTTCAAGCATGGGTCCCACTAAAAGTTGGAGGCTAAGGTTTTGACTGAGCGAATTGGTAAATCCAATACACAGCAGGTTAGCTGGGATTGAAACGAAGTAGTTGATATTAAGAAACCGGGAATCCGGTGCTATGTTGTTTTAAGGAAATCTACGGATTTGTTATAATTTTTAAGGATTTTCAAGCATGTGTCCCACTAAAAGTTGGAGGCCAAGGTTTTGTCAGAGCGAATTTATAATTCCAACACACAGCAAGTTAGCTGGGATCCTGACCAAGCGATTGATGCTAAAAAATCTAGTTTCTGTTGGTATTTACTCTACTTTTTAGGAAATCTACGGATTTCTATAATTTTTTAGGATTTTCAAGCATGGATTCCACAAAAAGTTAGAGGCTAAGGTTTTGTCAGAGCGAGTTGATAATTCCAACACATAGCAAGTTAGCTGGAATCCAGACGAAGCGATTGATGCTAAGAAATCTAGTATCCGTTGATATTTACTCTACTTTTTAGGGAATCTACGGATTTGTTATAATTTTTTAGGATTTTCAAGCATGGGTCCCACTAAAAGTTGGAGGCTAAGGTTTTGTCAGAGCGAATTGATAGTTCCAACACACAGCAAGTTAGCTGGGATCCAGACCAAGCGATTGATGCTAAGAAATCTAGTTTCTGTTGGTATTTACTCAACTTTTTAGGAAATCTACGGATTTCTATAATTTTTTAGGATTTTCAAGCATGGGCCCCACTAAAAGTTGGAGGCTAAGGTTTTGACTGAGCGAATTGGTAAATCCAATACACAGCAGGTTAGCTGGGATTCAAACGAAGTAGTTGATATTAAGAAACCGAGAATCCGGTGCTATGTTGTTTTAAGGAAATCTACGGATTTGTTATAATTTTTAAGGATTTTCAAGCATGTGTCCCACTAAAAGTTGGAGGCCAAGGTTTTGTCAGAGCGAATTGATAATTCCAACACACAGCAAGTTAGCTGGGATCCTGACCAAGCGATTGATGCTAAAAAATCTAGTTTCTGTTGGTATTTACTCAACTTTTTAGGGAATCTACGGATTTGTTATAATATTTTAGGATTTTCAAGCATGGGTCCCACTAAAAGTTAGAGGCTAAGGTTTTGGCAACGTGAATTGATAAATCCAATACACAGCAGGTTAGCTAGGATTCAAACGAAGCGATTAATGCTTAGAAATCGAGAATCCGTTGATATTTACTCAAATGTTTAGGAAATCTACGGATTTTTACATAGCAAGTTAGCTGGGATCCAGACGAAGCCATTGATGCTAAGAAATCTAGTATCAATTGATATTTACTCTACTTTTTAGGGAATCTACGGATATGTTATATTTTTTTGGGATTTTCAAGCATGGGTCCCACTAAAAGTTAGAGGCTAAGGTTTTGGCAGCGTGAATTGATAAATCCAATACACAGCAAGTTAGCTAGGATCTGAACGAAGCGATTGATGCTTAGAAATCGAGAATCCGTTGATATTTACTCAACTTTTTAGGAAATCTACGGATTTCTATAATTTTTTAGGATTTTCAAGCATGGGTCCCACTAAAAGTTAGAGGCTAAGGTTTTGACTGAGCGAATTGGTAAATCCAATACACAGCAGGTTAGCTGGAATTTAAACGAAGCAGTTGATGTTAAGAAACCAAGAATCCGTTGCTATGTACTTTTAGGAGATCTACGGAGATTTATTTTATTTTGGATTTTCAAGCATGGATCCCACTAAAAGTTGGAGGCTAAGGTTTTGGCAGAGCGAATTGATAATTCCAACACATAGCAAGTAAGCTGGGATCCAGACGAAGCCATTGATGCTAAGAAATCTAGTATCAGTTGATATTTACTCTACTTTTTAGGGAATCTACGGATCTGTCATATTTTTAAAGGATTTTATGGGATCCAGACGAAGCCATTGATGCTAAGAAATCTAGTATCAGTTGATATTTACTCTACTTTTTAGTGAATCTACGGATTTGTATAATTTTTTAGGATTTTCAAGCATGGGTCCAGCTAAAAGTTGGAGGCTAAGGTTTTGACTGAGCGAATTGATAATTCCAACACACAGCAAGTTAGCTGGGATCCAGACGAAGCGATTGATGCTAAGAAATCCAGTATCCGTTGATATTTACTCTACTTTTTAGGGAATCCACGGATTTGTTATAATTTTTTAGGATTCTCAAGCATGGGTCCGGATAAAAGTTGGAGGCTAACGTTTGGCAGAGCAAATTGGTAAATCCAATACACAGCAGGTTAGCTGGGATTTAAACGAAGCAGTTGATGTTAAGAAACCAAGAATCCGTTGCTATGTACTTGATTTTTAGGAAATCTACGGATTTTTATTTTATTTAGGATTTTCAAGCATGGGTCCCACTAAAAGTTGGAGGCTAGGGTTTTGTCAGAGCAAATTGATAATTCCAACACACAGCGAAGCGATTATTGATTAGAAATCGAGAATCCGTTGATATTTACTCAACTTTTTAGGAAATCTACGGATTTGTTATAATTTTTTAGGATTTTCAAGCATGGGTCCCGCTAAAAGTTAGAGGCTAAGGTTTTGGCAGTGTGAATTGATAAATCCAATACACAGCAAGTTAGCTGGGACCCATACGAAGCGATTGATGCTTAGAAATCGAGAATCCGTTGATATTTACTCAACTTTTTAGGAAATCTACGGATTTGTTATAATTTTTTAGGATTTTCAAGCATGGGTCCCGCTAAAAGTTAGAGGCTAAGGTTTTGGCAGTGTGAATTGATAAATCCAATACACAGCAAGTTAGCTGGGACCCATACGAAGCGATTGGTGCTTAGAAATCGAGAATCCGTTGATATTTACTCAACTTTTTAGGAAATCTACGGATTTGTTATAATTTTTTAGGATTTTCAAGCATGGGTCCCGCTAAAAGTTAGAGGCTAAGGTTTTGGCAGTGTGAATTGATAAATCCAATACACAGCAAGTTAGCTAGGATCCAAACGAAGCGATTAATGCTTAGAAATCGAGAATCCGTTGATATTTACTCAACTTTTTAGGAAATCTACGGATTTTTATATTTTTTTAAGATTTTCAAGCATGGGTCCCACTAATAGTTGGAGGCTAAGGTTTTGACTGAGCGAATTAGTAAATCAAATACACAGCAGGTTAGCTAGGATCCAAACGAAGCGATTGATGCTAAGATATCGAAAATCCGTTGATATTACCCAACTTTTTAGGACATCTACGGATTTTTATAATTTTTTAGGATTTTCAGGCATGGGTCCCACTAAAAGTTGGAGGCTAAGGTTTCGGCAGTGTGAATTGATAATTCCAATACACAGCAAGTTAGCTGGGACCCATACGAAGCGATTGATGCTTAGAAATCGAGAATCCGTTGATATTTACTCAACTTTTTAGGAAATCTACGGATTTGTTATAATTTTTTAGGATTTTCAAGCATGGGTCCCGCTAAAAGTTAGAGGCTAAGGTTTTGACAGTGTGAATTGATAAATCCAATACACAGCAAGTTAGCTAGGATCCAAACGAAGCGATTAATGCTTAGAAATCGAGAATCCGTTGATATATACTCAACTTTTTAGGAAATCTACGGATTTTTATATTTTTTTAAGATTTTCAAGCATGGGTCCCACTAAAAGTTGGAGGCTAAGGTTTCGGCAGTGCGAATTGATAATTCCAATACACAGCAAGTTAGCTGGGACCCATACGAAGCGATTGATGCTTAGAAATCGAGAATCCGTTGATATTTACTCAACTTTTTAGGAAATCTACGGATTTGTTATAATTTTTTAGGATTTTCAAGCATGGGTCCCGCTAAAAGTTAGAGGCTAAGGTTTTGACTGAGCGAATTAGTAAATCAAATACACAGCAGGTTAGCTAGGATCCAAACGAAGCGATTGATGCTAAGAAATCGAGAATCCGTTGATATTTACTCAACTTTTTAGGAAATCTACGGATTTTTATAATTTTTTAGGATTTTCAAACATGGGTCCCACTAAAAGTTGGAGGCCAACGTTTTGTCAGAGCGAATTGATAATTCCAACACATAGCAAGTTAGCTGGAATCCAGACGAAGCCATTGATGCTAAGAAATCTAGTATCAGTTGATATTTACTCTACTTTTTAGTGAATCTACGGCTTTGTATATTTTTTTGGGACTTTCAAGCATGGGTCCCACTAAAAGTTGGAGGCTAAGGTTTTGACTGAGCGAATTAGTAAATCAAATACACAGCGGGTTAGCTTGGATCTAGACGAAGCGATTGATGCTAAGAAATCGAAAATCCGTTGATATTTACTCAATTTTTTAGGAAATCTACGAAATTTTATAGTTTTTTAAGATTTTCAAGCATGGGTCCCACTAAAAGTTGGAGGCTAAAGTTTTGTCAGAGCGAATTGATAATTCCAACACACAGCAAGTTAGCTGGGATCCAGACGAAGCGATTGATGCTAAGAAATCTAGTGTCCGTTGATATTTACTCTACTTTTTAGGGAATCTACATATTTGTTATATTTTTTTAGGATTTTCAAGCATGGGTCCCGCTAAAAATTGGAGGCTAAGGTTTTGGCAGTGTGAATTGATAAATCCAATACACAGCGAGTTAGCTGGGATCTAGACGAAGCGATCGATGCTTAGAAATCGAGAATCCGTTGATATTTACTCAACTTTTTAGGAAATCTACGGATTTCTATATTTTTTTAGATTTTCAAGCATGGGTCCCACTAATAGTTGGAAGCTAAGGTTTTGACTGAGCGAATTAGTAAATCAAATACACGGCAGGTTAACTAGGATCCAAACGAAGCGATTGATGCTAAGAAATCGAGAATCCGTTGATATTTACTCAACTTTTTAGGAAATCTACGGATTTGATATAATTTTTTAGGATTTTCAAGCATGGGTCCCACTAAAAGTTGGAGGCTTACGTTTGGCAGAGCAAATTGATAATTCCAATACACAGCAGGTTAGCTTGGATCCAGACGAAGCGATTGATGCTAAGATATCGAAAATCCGTTGATATTACTCAACTTTTTAGGAAATCTACGGATTTTTATAATTTTTTAGGATTTTCAGGCATGGGTCCCACTAAAAGTTAGAGGCTAAGGTTTCGGCAGTGCGAATTGATAATTCCAATACACAGCAAGTTAGCTGGGATCCAGACGAAGCGATTGATGCTTAGAAATCGAGAATCCGTTGATATTTACTCAACTTTTTAGGAAATCTACGGATTTTTATATTTTTTTAAGATTTTCAAGCATGGGTCCCACTAATAGTTGGAGGCTAAGGTTTTGACTGAGCGAATTAGTAAATCATATACACAGCAGGTTAGCTTGGATCCAAACGAAGCGATTGATGCTAAGAAATCGAGAATCCGTTGATATTTACTCAACTTTTTAGGAAATCTACGGATTTCTATATTTTTTTAAGATTTTCAAGCATGGGTCCCACTAATAGTTGGAAGCTAAGGTTTTGACTGAGCGAATTAGTAAATCAAATACACGGCAGGTTAACTAGGATCCAAACGAAGCGATTGATGCTAAGAAATCGAGAATCCGTTGATATTTACTCAACTTTTTAGGAAATCTACGGATTTTTATAATTTTTTAGGATTTTCAAGCATGGGTCCCACTAAAAGTTGGAGGCTTACGTTTGGCAGAGCGAAATGGTAAATCCAATACACAGCAGGTAAGCTGGGATTTAAACGAAGCAGTTGATGTTAAGAAACCGAGAATCTGTTGCTATGTACTTGATTTTTAGGAAATCTACGGATTTGTTATAATTTTTAAGGATTTTCAAGCATGTGTCCCACTAAAAGTTGGAAGCTAAGGTTTTGTCAGAGCGAATTGATAATTCCAACACACAGCAAGTTATCTGGGATCCAGACCAAACGGTTGATGCTAAGAAATCTAGTTTCTGTTGATATTTACTCAACTTTTTAGGGAATCTACGGATTTGTTACAATATTTTAGGATTTTCAAGCATGGGTCCCACTAAAAGTTAGAGGCTAAGGTTTTGGCAGCGTGAATTGATAAATCCAATACACAGCAAGTTAGCTAGGATTCAAACGAAACGATTGATGCTTAGAAATCGAGAATCCGTTGATATTTACTCAACTGTTTAGGAAATCTACGGATTTTTATAATTTCTTAGGATTTTCAAGCATGGGTCCCACTAAAAGTTAGAGGCTAAGGTTTTGACTGAGCGAATTGGTTAATCCAATACACAGCAGGTTAGCTGGGATTCAAACGAAGTAGTTGATATTAAGAAACCGAGAATCCGGTGCTCTGTACTTGATTTTTAGGAAATCTACGGATTTTTATATTTTTTTAGGATTTTCAAGCATGGGTCCCACTAAAAGTTAGAGGCTAAGGTTTTGTCAGAGCGAATTGATAATTCCAACACACAGCAAATTAGCTGGGATCCAGACGAAGCGATTGGTGCTAAGAAATCTTGTATCCGTTGATATTTACTCTACTTTTTAGGGAATCTACGGATTTGTCATAATTTTTTAGGATTTTCAAGCATGGGTCCCGCTAAAAGTTAGAGGCTAAGGTTTTGGCAGTGTGAATTGATAAATCCAATACACAGCAAGTTAGCTAAGATCCAAACGAAGTGATTAATGCTTAGAAATCGAGAATCCGTTGATATTTACTCAACTTTTTAGGAAATCTACGGATTTTTATTTTTTTTAGGATTTTCAAGCATGGGTCCCACTAAAAGTTGGAGGCTAAAGTTTTGTCAGAGCGAATTGATAATTCCAACACATAGCAAGTTAGCTGGGATCCAGACAAAGCGATTGATGCTAAGAAATCTAGTATCCGTTGATATTTACTCTACTTTTTAGGGAATCTACGGATTTCTATAATTTTTTAGGATTTTCAAGCATGGGTTCCGCTAAAAATTGGAGGCTAAGGTTTTGGCAGTGTGAATTGATAAATCCAATACACAGCAAGTTAGCTAGGATCCAAACGAAGCGATTAATGCTTATAAATCGAGAATCCGTTGATATTTACTCAACTTTTTAGGAAATCTACGGATTTTTATTTTTTTAGGATTTTCAAGCATGGGTTCCACTAAAAGTTGGAGGCTAAAGTTTTGTCAGAGCGAATTAATAATACCAACACACAGCAAGTTAGCTGGGATCCAGACAAAGCGATTGATGCTTTGAAATCTAGTATCCGTTGATATTACTCTACTTTTTAGGGAATCTACGGATTTTTATGATTTTTTAGGATTTTCAAGCATGGGTCCCACTAAAAGTTGGAGGCTAAGGTTTTGACTGAGCGAATTGGTAAATCCAATACACAGCAGTTTAGCTGTAATTTAAACGATGCAGTTGATGTTAAGAAACCGAGAATCCGTTGCTATGTACTTGATTTTTAGGAAATCTACGGATATTTATTTTATTTAGGATTTTCAAGCACTAAAAGTTATAGGCTAAGGTTTTGTTAGAGCGAATTGATAATTCCAACACATAGCAAGTTAGCTGGGATCCAGAAGAAGCCATTGATGCTAAAAAATCTAGTATCAGTTAATACGTACTCTACTCTTTAGTGAATCTACGGATTTGTTTTAATTTTTTGGGATTTTCAAGCATGGGTCTCACTAAAAATTAGAGGCTAAGGTTTTGGCAGTGTGAATTGATAAATCCAATACACAGCAAGTTAGCTAAGAACCAACGAAGCGATTGATGCTTAGAAATCGAGAATCCGTTGATATTTACTCAATTTTTTAGGAAAATCTACGGATTTTTATAATTTTTTAGGATTTTCAAGCATGGGTTCCACTAAAAGTTGAAGGCTAAGGTTTCGGCAGAGCGAATTGGTTAATCCAATACACTGCAGGTTCGCTGGGATCCAAACGAACCGATTGATGTTAAGAAATCGAGAATCCATTGATATTTATTTAATTTTTAGGTAATCTATTATTTTTTTCATATTTTTTTAGGATTTTCAAGCATGGGTCCCACTAAAAGATGGAGGCTAAGGTTTCGGTAGACTGAATTGATAATTCCAACACACAGCAAAATAGCTGGGATGCAGACGAAGCAATTGACGTGACAAATCTAGTATCCGTTGATATTTACTCAACTTTTTAGGAAATCTACGGATTTTTTATAATTTTTAAGATTTTCAAGCATGGGTCCCACTAAAAGTCCCATAGCAGGTTAGCTGGGATTTAAATGAAGCACTTGATATTAATAAACCGAGAATACGTTGTTATGTACTTGATTTTTAGGAAATCTACGGATTTTTATTTATTTTGGATTTTCTAGCATGGGTCCCACTAAAAGTTGGAGGCTAAGGTTTTGTCAGAGCGAATTGATAATTCCAACACACAGCAAGTTAGCTGGGATCCAGACCAAGCGATTGATGCTAAGAAATCTAGTTTCTGTTGATATTTACTTATATTTTTAGGGAATCTACGGATTTGTTATAATATTTTAGGATTTTCAAGCAGGGATCCCACTAAAAGTTAGAGGCTAAGGTTTTGACTGAGCGTGAATTGATAAATCCAATACACAGCAAGTTAGCTTGGATTCAAACGAAGCGATTGATGCTTAGAAATCGAGAATCCGTTGATATTTACTCAACTTTTTAGGAAATCTACGGATTTTTATAATATTTTAGGATTTTCAAGCATGGGTCCCACTAAAAGTTGGAGGCTAAGGTTTTGACTGAGCGATCCAATACACAGCAGGTTAGGTGGGATTCAAACGAAGTAGTTGATATCACAGTTTGCATCGAGCCGGCCTTGATTGCACACGCTTTTTATTGCGGTCGTTTTACGTTGTTTTAATTGTTCGTTACGTAATCGTGTTTAGTTGTTTTTTAAACGTTACTAGTTTTTCACGGGGTACGTGTGTGAAATTAGTGCCGAATCTTAATCGTCGTTGCCGCGAAATAGCGTTTATCGAGCCCTCAACGGGCGAGTTCCCTCTTGCCGGCGCGTGTTTTTTCACCCGGGAGAGGGGAAAAGTTAGTGAATTTTTGTCACGTTTTTACGTGGCCGTGTACACTCTGTGACCCCTATAGTGCTTGAATAGTGTCACCAAGAAGTCTTAGGGGGGAGTAGCATCTACTCTCAGCCCTTCGGGGCTAAGAAAAGCCCTTTCCCAGAGTCCTCTTTGGGAAACAAATCCAAAGTGTGTGGCAAAATTTTTTGACTTCGCGAAATTGAACGCCGCTTTACCAGTGCATAACAGTGGAAGAAGCACACATTTGACCGGCAGTGACCGTAAAACAAGGGTATTGTTTCGGTGTCGCATTGATATTGCCTGCCTGAGTTTCTCATAGCCGGGCCTACAGAAAGTGATCGGTGGTGGAATATATATCGCTGTTGGGAAGAGTTATATAGTGCTTCACGGGCAAACCCTCCCCGCACCCCGCGGTGATAGAGAGGTGTTTTTTACAGTGCTAGTGTTATACCCACGGTGTGCCTACAACCGTTATTAACAAAAAAAGGGAAGTAGTTTCTCTCCCATTGGGGTGCAAGGATCAAAATAGACCCTTGACAAAAGGGTTCGTAGGACTCAGTGCGCGATTTGTTTTTTTTTTCTTTTTCCTCCCCCACGTCTTGGGGTTTCGAGATAAGACATTTCAGTAGTGCGCGAGTGTAGATCGAGTGAACCGTTGCGTGTGTTCAGTTGCTGTTCATCTACTGCTTTCAACAAGGTTTCTTCAGGTGAGTTGTGGGTGGTGGTGTTTTCCGTGTGAGAGGCCGCCATGGCGGCTAGTTCGGCCGGACCACCCACAAATTCTTGGTGGGATGGTCCAGCGAATGATAATTTTGGTAACAGGGTTGATGGCTCTTTTCCGGGATCAACGCTTCCGCCGTTCATGGATCCAGAAGGGCTCCACGGCGAGCTGCATCTTTTGAGAATTTCTGGTGTTAACGGTCCCCTCCCCAACAAGCCCTTCCACATCCGACGTTCGGTGGAAAGGTTTGTCAGTGGTAAAATTGATGGCGCATTTCCAGAGGCAAATAAGTCATCTTATGCTCTGAAGGTGAGAAGTCAGCGGCAATTTAACAAGCTACTGAACATGAATCACCTACTGGACGGTACCCCAGTTCTGGTCGCGGAACACCCAACTTTGAATTCAATACGTTTTGTGGTCAGTTGTAGAGATGTAGTTGATATGTCAGAGCAGGAATTACTAGAGGAGTTAAAAGAGCAAGGTGTGAAAGAAGTCAGGCGAATCACTAAGCGAAAAGGACAGGCCCGGGAAAACACTCCAGCTTTAGTACTGACTTGTCGTGGCACCATTCGACCAGAAACAATAAATTTTGGTTACATTCGCTGCAGGACCCGACCGTACTACCCGAGTCCAATGCAGTGTTTTAATTGCTGGCTTTTTGGGCACACCAAACTGCGTTGCCAAGCAAAAGTCGCAACATGTGGGACCTGTTCCGGGGATCATCCGATTGCCGAGAACAGAGACTGCGACATTGGTGATTTTTGCAAAACTTGCAACTCTAACGAACACAGGATCTCGAGCCGCTCTTGCCCTCAGTGGCAATATGAGAACACCATTCAAAAAGTGAAGGTCAACCAGGGAATTTCGTACCCTGCAGCCCGCCGCATGGTCGAGCAGAACCGAGGCTGACATATAAGTTAAAATTATGTTGCTGATCGCTCGGCTGTGCGGATCTCGGTAAAAGAATGAAAATTAGCCGAGCTCAACTGAGTGTGCAACTATCACACACAAATGAGTCAGCACGCTGAATATTTGCCATGTGATAGTTGAGTCGGCAGTGGCCTGTCAACGCTCTGACCAAGATACTGCAATTCTGCTTTGACAGATTTGTTAAATACTTCGCCACCCTTGGAGATGGCTAAGTAATGTACAATTTTGTTTGACGACATGACTCCAAACTATTCCAATATTGCTTGTGCTGAGTTGCCGCCCAAGAGTTTATCTGAAGCTTCACCCAGCACTTCGAAATTGGAATAGCCGGCTCAGGGCCAATGAAGTCATGCGATGCTCCATCGCGAGCTAGCTCATCAGCCAATTCATTTCCAGCGATGGAAGAATGGCCAGGTACCCATACAAGGTTTACAGAGTTGACTGAATTCAGTTCCTCAATTTGAGTTCGACATGCGATAACAAGCTTCGACCTTGAGTTGGCCGAAGCGAGAGCTTTTATAGCAGCCTGACTATCTGAACAGAAGTATATGACTTTACACATTACGCGCTGTTGAAGTGCTGATTGCACTCCACACATAAGAGCAAATATTTCCGCCTGAAAAACGGTGCAGTTTCTACCAAGTGAGTAAAACTGATTCAGCCTTAGCTCACGAGAATATACTCCTGCACCAGCTCTACCTTCAAGAAGGGAGCCATCAGTGTAACATACTATATTGTTTGATATACTTCTTTCCAAATAGCCAGATGGGACTGTTATGCGAATATGGGCGTAGCAAATCACAGTCAGCGAGGCCAGTGAAACTCATGCGTATCGCTGCTGTAGGCGAAATGCCTTGAAAATAGCAAAACACTCGTTGCTAAGGGCAACCCAAAACTATTGTAGAAAATTGTTCTATTTCCCGCTTTTACAGCCTTCAATGACACACTGATTTAGAAAATTCATGTACTCAACAGAGGCTACTTGATGAGATTCACGATTTTAAACTACTGTAGGAAGAGAAGCCACGTGAGTTTCACGAAATTCAAGCCTACTACTATTACCATTCCCAGCCCTGGGTATAACTCTAGGTATAAACTCAAACGGGAAATGCAGTTGAGTTGATTGAGAATTATACTGCCGTGAATCGCAAGTTAGTCATCTGCATTTTCGTCAAAATTGAGTTTATATCAGTTTTCAACAAAACTTTCAATGATCTTTCAGCTGCACTATTGAGACAACACTTTTTGTTCGGTGGGTGAAATTAGGAAAAAAAAACACCAAGTCGATTTGTCGCATGAGGAAAAGTAATCGCAAGTCAGTTGAGATTTGCGCACCATGTAACACAAAATTGAACCGTGTTTTGGTCATCTTTATATATTTCTCGGATCCGTGTGACTAGTGTCACCAGGCATTTGGCCACATCGTGCTATGGAGTGTGGTTTCGATTCCCGCCCCGGGCGGTAAACTTTTCGTGAGGAATGTTTTCCGACTGTGCCACTGGGCGTTGCACGCTAGTCTGTTGTCTAGTGTTTGCCCTTCAAAGGGCAAACTGTTCACTTGAAGCATTAATGTGTCGGTGTTTTATAAAAAAGGTAACTAAGTAAAAAGCAAATTGTGAAAGTTTCATTAAGATTGAAACATGTTCCAATCTCCTGGAATTTTGGGCATCCAATTCACTAAAGCTGTCATATATATAAACCGATCTAATGGGTCACAGCATTCCGTTAAAAATTGCTATTTTGTTCCTAATCCAAAATAAGGATACACGTGTTTTGAATTTTTCATTAGGGTGACCATTTCCGAAATAGGGAGCAGAATAATCGCGACCTTGCATTTTTTTATTTTGTAAATGTTGAAATATCGCGGAACTATTCGCGAGGAGATCGCGATGATCAGATTCGATCAAAATAATAACAATCCAGCATTGAAGGATTGATGACGTATGTCATGTTATTCCAATAATGCCCAAACGAGATCCAACGGGAACTTGCATACGAGGTTGTATGCGGGCGCTATAAATGTTCTGCTGCAGATAGGTTCATAAATATTCTCACTTGAATTCAGTGTTGCGAGTAATGCTATTGGATTATCATGTGAATCATATTGAATTATAAACATTGGATTATTTACATCGCTATCGAACATTGACTACCAATAATGACCTGACAGACGAAATAAAGAATTTTTATCTACAAACCAAACCAAAACTGAGTCTAAGTTTTAACAGGTTATGGGCCCAGTAGTCAACTGAGCAAGATTTATTTTTCTTCAACGATCAAGTTTTTTTGAAGAAATCGAAAGATGTCTGTGAACGATGTCGAAGTCAAGGCAGGTGGTCAACCTGCAAACCAGCGACAGGAGGTTGAGAATCGGACCGAGAGAGGAGCATTCGAACGGCAGCTGCCGTATACCGCCGTTGCTGTACGGGATCGTGCCCATATCTTCGATGGGTCGGAGAGGATGTTTGCGGCATGGAAGTGGAGGATGGAGCACCACCTTTCTATGATGGACCTCATCCATACGTTGGTTCGTACTCCGTACGAAGAAGAATACGCCACTCCCGTGGCGGGTAATTCGGAAGCCCAAGAGGAAGTGAGAAAGGCAAAGCTGCGTAAGAGAATCAACGACGACATGAACGCTCTGGATGAAATTGTTATGTGGGTGAACAATGACGTCCTTAACAAGCTAATCGGAGTCTCATACGCAAAGGAGGCTATGGATCTATTGGTGAAAACCTACCAAAAAGTTGGAACGGGCGTTATGATTGCCATGCGTGATCGATTGTTTTCGATCAAAAATAGAAAACATACTTCTATTTCGGCCTTGTTCGACGAGTACGAGTCGATAATCCGGGAGCTAGATCGGATGGGTACTCGAATGGATCAATCGGAGAAGATGGCCGCTCTGATGATAGCCATACCGAAGCGATATCAGTGCAACTTTCGCCACGATAACTAGTTACGCTACCAAGAATCCCCTGCAACCAAGAGAACGAAACGAAGAATTATCAGCCGTTCTAGCAGCAAAAGACGCGGAGATAGCAGAGCTCCGGGCAGCGCTCGCTACTCGTGAAGCTCCTTTGGTCACAGTTAGTAGTGAAATAGAAACACTGAAGTCCATTGTCTCTGACCAGGCTAGGCAAATCCAGCTCCTAACTGAGCAAGTCTCAGTATTCTTGAAAGCCGTCATGCCAGCAGCCAGCTTTACAAGCCTAACTAATCTTGCACCAACAACCAAAGCTCTAATTCCTTCCTCTGCAATCGACATTGAGGAAACTGGTAGCTCCAAACCATCTGCTACTAACTCCGTTTCCGACACTACTCTTAACAACTCGCCTACCGGAGTCTATGAACCTATCATCAACCCAGAAGCTTTCAAGGACACCATCTCGGCACCTTTGTCTTCAAGTGTCACCACCAACAAACAGCACCACGATAAAATGCTTGACAAAGATCTCTCAGACTCTGACACTGCATCTTCTGACCGCAGTGCTAACATTGAATTCTTCTCTCCCCATCAGTCTAAAAACACACTCTCACCACATACTCCCAAACCGCCTCGCACTAGGGCCCTACTCCCTAGAGGTAGTGGAAGCAATGTTGACCCCACCAAAACTCCCGGTAAAAGGCCAATAAGTTCAATATCCCGCACTGAGACCCTGTTTCAGCAACAGAAAAAATCAAAGATAAAATCTGCTGAGGGCCATGCAGCGGTTCCCACTAAAAGGTAAGTCCATCAATCCTTTCCATCTTCTCACCACCACCCCAACGCCATAAACCTGTCGCTCACTGCATTGATGCCCATCACGCAGCAGCCCAAATCAATCCTGAACGCAACATCATTTTCTTGGCTACTGATCGTCGGAGCGCCGGTGAACTGGAAGCAACGTCCGAACCAGAATCGCCGATCCGACTCCGGCATCATGCCCAAAATAACAGTCCTGCCGTCTCTCTTGATAGTCGGGGCGCCAATGTACCGGACGTTTTACCCCTACCGGAATCGTTGGGTCGACTCCGGCGTCTTGAAGACGACATGGACGAAGAGCTCCCGCTACACTCACTTCGTTGCCCAGCTAAAACCCCCGGTAGCCAGAGCCCCGTCGGTGCGGTCGTTTCCCACCCCGGAACTGACGGACAACCTTTGGCGCTGGGGGAAGACCTGGAAGAGGGAAATCAAGTTGCCTAGCCTACTTCCCTGGACGACGTGGGAAGTCAAGTTTTTCCAGTAATTGGGACGCGTCGGGCTCTACCCGCTACCCCAAAGGACAACGTGGGAAGTCAAGTTTTCTTTCATCAAGCAAATACTGTAGCCTATACCAGCAACCCAACCATCTACGATGCCGTAACGTCAACCAGCGTATCAGTTGATTCTTTCGTGAAAAATCCTGGGCACCCCGGGCACTCCAACCCGGGTGGTAAGTCCCACCCCGTCATGAGCACAATACATTCCGAGCGTCCCTTTCCGGACCCTACCGTTGATCAACTGCCACCTGTAGAGCCTCCCGGGCCACCCTTTTCGGACGTCCGTTTCCAGAGTAGTTACGCCTCATCTGGACACCTCGGGAACTTCAACCCCAGTGGATCGTCCACAAAGCTCCTCAAGAATTCGAATCCTGATGTCATCGAAACCATAACGCAACATACCATTCCTTCCGCTCCAGCGACATGGCCGCCCAGGTCACTTTTAATGAATGACCAGCCTCGGAGCTTCAGTGCGATGATTTCTGAGAACCTCAACCCCGGCACCATTGCAGTGGCACCACCACCACCCGTTTTGTTGCCACCATCATCAGGCACCCCCGGGCCATTTTCTTTGGATTACCGGCCCCTCTTCTCCGAACGAATCAACTCCGATGGAACCGTTGCCGCTCTCACATTAGCTGTACGCCCTATTTCACCGCTTCTGGGTGACCACCACCAATGCCTTGACCAGGATTATTCCGGATTCCCTTCATATAGTCTCGATGAAGTTCCCCTAACAAATGCAAACCCGCCTGTGTCGTCAGGATCTCCGGAGTATCCCTCTGGTGGGGACTCGCTGAATCGTTCCGCTGCTATAAGTCCTCCGAATTTTCCCAGACATCACTCTGAGAACAGCAAAGATACATCATCTTCATCAACCCACTCAAAAAACTCACCATCCGAGAACTGTGATTTTCGATCCCGGTTCCCCACACCAACTCTACCCGATCCCACCAAGTTCTGCCTCCAGTGGAACATTAACGGTTTCTACCACAATCTGAGCAATCTAGAGCTTTTGACACACGTCAGTTCCCCTTGGGTCATTGCTCTGCAGGAGGTAAATCGTGCGTCAACTACCGCTATGAACCGCTCCCTCAGCGGAAAATACAGATGGACAATGAAGAAAAGCAGGAACGTGCGGCACACCGTTGCCCTCGGCGTCTTGCTGAGTGTCCCTTTCGAAATTATAGAAATCGACAGTGACTTACCCATTGTAGCTGTTCGATTAGTTGGTAGCTTTAAACTAACGATCATTAACTGCTACCTGCCTTGCGGCTCCCTCTCTGGAATCAAAGAGAAAATTTTAAACATAATCAGGACTACTCCAGAGCCCCGACTGCTCCTTGGAGATTTCAATGCGCACCATCAAATCTGGGGTGGCGACAGGACAGATCCACGCGGAACAGCAATCCTTGACGCCCTAGAAGATTCGGATATGGTATCCTTAAATGACGGCTCACCCACTTTCTACAACGGCCGTGTCGCTTCGTCCATAGATTTATCTATGGCAAGTCGCTCCATAGCTTACAAGTTCCTATGGCAAGCTTGCGCCGACTTGCATGGTAGCGATCATTATCCGATTCAGATTTCTGCAGCGGTCACGGCCCCGCCAATCACCAGACGCCCCAAGTGGTGTTACGATCGGGCGGACTGGCAAATCTACCAATCAAACATCAATCATCTTCTCGAATTAGAAGATCCTGCTTCTTTAACCAGCTTTTCCAACGTAATTACAAAGGCAGCTGCCTCAGCCATCCCCAAAAGCAGCAGCAGACCAGGAAGGAAAGCTCTTCGCTGGTGGTCGGACGACACCCGCTCCATTGTCAAAGCACGCCGGAAAGCCCTGAGAGCACTTAAAAGGCTTCCCAACGACCATCCGGAGAAAGAAGATAAACTCAGAATTTACCGAGCCGTCAACATAAAATGTCGTTCCACCATAAGGACAGCCAAGCGGTTATCATGGGAAGAATTTCTTGATTCCATGAATCCTTCCCAAACTTCGGCAGATTTATGGGGGAAGATTAACGCCCTAAGTGGTAAAAGAAAAATCACGCCGATTTCCTTGGACATTCAAGGGTCAACGATCACCGAGTCTTCTGCGGTTGCCGAAGCCCTGGGAAATTACTTTGGTAGGCTAGTCAGCATCGATGCATACGATCCAGTTTTTCGCCAAAGAATCGCTAACAACCAATCTAGTCTATCTAATTTCGTGATTCCGGAGGACCATGGCACCTCGCAGTTGAATTGCTCCTTCTCCATGCGAGAGCTCAACTTTGCCCTCGGGTCTAGTACTGGTAAATCCGCCGGCCCCGACGGTATTGGCTACCCCCTCATAAAAAACCTCCCTCTCGGAGGTAAAGCGAAACTGTTAGAGCTAATCAATAGTATGTGGCACCAGCGCTCATTCCCGGACGAATGGAGAGAAAGTCTCGTCATCCCTATTCCCAAAACCAACGTGGCCTCTCGGGACACATCTAAATATCGTCCCATATCTCTAACGTGTTGCCTCTCGAAGGTGGTCGAGAGAATGGTTAACCGACGATTAAAAGAGCAGCTCGAAGCGGATGGTCGCCTCGGACATCGACAGCACGCCTTCAGGCCGGGATACGGCACAGACTCTTACTTCGCCTCCCTTGGAGACCTCCTTCATGATGCTCGGACAAAAGGACAGCATGCAGACCTCGTTTCACTGGACATTTCCAAGGCGTTCAATAGAACATGGACGCCTTTGGTACTGAAACAACTGACGGAATGGGGTTTCTCCGGGAACCTGATCGGCTTTCTTAAAAACTTTCTTCTGCATCGTTCTTTTCGGGTTGCAGTAGGGAACCACAGCTCAAGCGCCTTCGCCGAGGAAACTGGGGTCCCACAAGGTTCGGTCATCGCGGTTACGCTTTTCCTGGTAGCGATGAACGGAGTGTTCGAAAACTTGCCGCCAGACATTTACATTTTTGTATATGCTGACGACATCTTGCTGGTAGCCATTGGTCATACTCCTAGGCGCACAAGAGTCAAAGCGCAAGCAGCAGTAACGGCAGTACACAAATGGGCTTCTTCTGTTGGTTTTTCCCTCTCCGCAGCTAAAAGCGTCCGCAGCCACGTTTGTAACTCGCGACACAAACTAGTGAGTCCAGGAATCAAAACTGACGGGCAACCCATTCCAAACAGGAAAACTGTCAGGACTTTGGGAATTTTGATTGACCGTAACCTGCTGTTTAAGGAGCATCTCAATGCTGTCAAAACGAACTGTCGTTCCCGTCTGAACATCATTAAAACGATATCCAAGCCGCATAGGTGCAACAATCGATCCACGCGCTTCAGGGTAGCACAAGCTATCGTAGATAGCAGGCTACTTTACGGTCTCGAGATCACCTGTTTGAGCCAACAAAATCTGCTTGAAATCCTGTCACCGATTTTCAACGGGTACGTCCGCACTATCTCCGGTTTACTTCCATCAACCCCCGCCGACGCAGCCTGTGCAGAAGCTGGTATCCTCCCATTCCGCCATCGAGTGCACGCAGCCATCTGCCGCAAGGCGGCTACTTACGCTTCAAAAACAGCTGGAAACGATAGAGTCGCTCTCTTTGATCAAGCAGATCGTATCCTCCGTGAGATTGCCAACAACAGTCTTCCCCCTGTGGCTAGAGTACACTGGCATGGAGCGAGCAGTTGGCAGCTTCCCCCTCCAATCGTAGACGAGCAGATAAAAAAGACCTTCCGTAGTGGCGATGACTCTACGGTGCTTAGAGCGTCCGTACTGGAACTTCTGCGCACTAAATACCCGGAACACATACACCGTTACACAGACGGCTCTCTTTCGCAGCGTGGAGTAGGTATCGGCATCTCTGGCGCTGACCTGACACTCTGTCAAAGCCTTCCAACCGAGTGTTCGGTTTTCTCTGCCGAAGCAGCGGCCATCTTTTATGCAGCCATCTCACCAGCGAGTGCTCCAATCCTCATCATCACCGATTCCGCAAGCGTCCTATCAGCCTTGCAGTCAGAACGGCCGTCCCACCCGTGGATACAGGGTATACGAGCCCATACTCCAGAGACAGTCACCTTTACCTGGGTCCCTGGGCATTGCGGTATTCAAGGAAATGTGGCTGCAGACTTGTTAGCTGGTACGGGACACCAAATGTCTCGTTTTACCCTTTCCGTTCCACCCCCAGACGTAAAACGCTGGATCGCTAAATCCATCAGAGACTATTGGGCCCATGAGTGGCACCAAAATACTTCGGCTCAGCTTCGGAAGGTAAAAGGAGATACCTCTAGCTGGGAAGAGCTCTCCTCGCTCCGCGACCAGAAAATAATTTCGCGCCTTAGGACCGGACATACCCGTTTTGCCTATAACTTTGATGGCAGATCCTTCCGTCATGAGTGTGAACAATGCGGTGTACACAACTCAGCGGAACATGTAATCTGCCACTGCCCTCTCTACGGACACCACAGAAGCACTAATAACATTCCCGGAAGCATCCGCGATGCCCTCGCAAATGACCCCGCATCATTGTCGGCCCTAATTTGCTTCCTTAAGGAAACCAGACTCTACTACCGCACGTGACGACTCTACAACCTGATCTCAACTTAATCCACGTCAGAGAATACGGATTGGACGATCGGTGGGCTCCCTGAAGACCTTTCTTTCGGGGGTAAGTCCCATCCAACCAACGTAACCCCTAACGCAACCACACCATCATTTCAATGAACCTGCAAGAATCTTCACACCCGGGCTCCCCGGAAGATTCCGTTTTCGGGGATAAGACCCATCCAACAACAAAGTCATCAATCGCAACCACGCCAACGATCCTTTCTCTTTTTCTCGGCTGCAGAAGACGTCGGCCCAGCAAATGCGCACGTACCCCCTTTTTTAAGTTGTTTTTATCGTCCTACGTGAAAAACGCACAATGGTGAGACCCCATGGTTGGGCTCAAAGGCTGGTCCTTCTGACCATCCTTCCTTACTCATTTTTCGTGGGATGCCCATCTGGCATTTCCAGTCAGGTGAAGAACTAGCCATTCGTCAATGTGCTAAAATTCACCTTAATAAAAAAAAAAAAAAAAAAAAAAAAGTGGTTGATATTAAGAAACCGAGAATCCGATGCTATGTACTTGATTTTTAGAAAATCTACGGATTTTTAATTTTTTAAGATTTTCAAGCATGGGTCCCACTAAAAGTTGGAGGCTAAGGTTTTGTCAGAGCGAATTGATAATTTCAACACATAGCAAGTTAGCTGGAATCCAGACGAAGCGATTGATGCTAAGAAATCTAGTTTCTGTTGATATTTACTCAACTTTTTAGGGAATCTACGGATTTGTTATAATATTTTAGGATTTTCAAGCATGGGTCCCACTAAAAGTTGGAGGCTAAGGTTTTGTCAGAGCGAATTGGAAATTCCAACACACAGCAAGTTAGCTGGGATCCAGACCAAGCGATTGAGGCTAAGATATCTAGTTTCTGTTGATATTTACTCAACTTTTTAGGGAATCTATGGATTTGTTATAATATTTTAGGATTTTCAAGCATGGGTCCCACTAAAAGTTAGAGGCTAAGGTTTTGTCAGAGCGAATTGATAATTCCAACACATAGCAAGTTAGCTGGAATCCAGACCAAGCGATCCGTTGATATTTACTCTACTTTTTAGGGAATCTACAGATTTTTATAATTTTTTAGGATTTTCAAGCATGGGTCCCACTAAAAGTTAGAGGCTAAGGTTTTGGCAGCGTGAATTGATAAATCCAATACACAGCAAGTTAGCTAGGATCCAAACGAAGCGATTGATGCTTAGAAATCGAGGATCTGTTGATATTTACTCTACTTTTTAGGAAATCTACGGATTTTTATATTTTTTTAAGATTTTCAAACATGGGTCCCACTAAAAGTTGGAGTCTAAGGTTTTGACTGAGCGAATTAGTAAATCCAATACACAGCATGTTAGCTAGGATCCAAACGAAGCGATTGATGCTTAGAAATCGAGGATCCGTTGATATTTACTCTACTTTTTAGGAAATCTACGGATTTTTAGAATTTTTTTAGGATTTTCAAGCATGGGTCCCACTAAAAGTTGGAGGCTAACGTTTGGCAGAGCAAATTGATAATTCCAATACACAGCAGGTTAGCTTGGATCCACACGAAGCGATTGATGCTAAGATATCGAAAATCCGTTGATATTACACAACTTTTTAGGAAATCTACGGATTTTTATAATTTTTTAGGATTTTCAGGCATGGGTCCCACTAAAAGTTGGAGGCTAAGGTTTCGGCTGTGCGAATTGATAATTCCAATACACAGCAAGTTAGCTGGGATCCTGACGAAGCGATTGATGCTTAGAAATCGAGAATCCGTTGATATTTACTCAACTTTTTAGGAAATCTACGGATTTTTATATTTATTTTAAAGATTTTCAAGCATGGGTCCCACTAATAGTTGGAGGCTAAGGTTTTGACTGAGCGAATTAGTAAATCAAATACACAGCAGGTTAGCTAGGATCCAAACGAAGCAATTGATGCTAAGAAATCGCGAATCCGTTGATATTTACTCAACTTTTTAGGAAATCTACGGATTTTTATAATTTTTTAGGATTTTCAAGCATGGGTCCCACTAAAAGTTGGAGGCTAACTTTTTGTCAGAGCGAATTGATAATTCCAGCACATAGCAAGTTAGCTGGAATCCGAACGAAGTCATTGATGCTAAAAAATCTAGTATCAGTTGATATTTACTCTACTTTTTAGTGAATCTACGGATTTGTATAATTTTTTTGGGACTTTAAAGCATGGGTCCCACTAAAAGTTGGATGCTGAGGTTTTGACTGAGCGAATTTGTAAATCAAATACACAGCAGGTTAGCTTGGATCTAGACGAAGCGATTGATGCTTATAAATCGAAAATCCGTTGATATTTACTCAATTTTTCAGGAAATCTACGAAATTTTATTGTTTTTTAGGATTTTCAAGCATGGGTCCCACTAAAAGTTGGAGGCTAAGGTTTTGGCAGAGCGAATTGATAATTCCAACACATAGCAAGTTAGCTGGAATCCAGACGAAGCGATTGATGCTAAGTAATCTAGTATCCGTTGATATTACTCTACTTTGTAGGGAATCTACGGATTTTTATATTTTTTTGGGATTTTTAAGCATGGGTCCCACTAAAAGTTGGAGGCTAAGGTTTTGGCAGCGTGAATTGATAAATCCAATACACAGCAAGTTAGCTAGGATCCAAACGAAGCGATTGATGCTTAGAAATCGAAAATCCGTTGATATTTACTCAACTTTTTTAGGAAATCTACGGATTTCTATAATTTTTTAGGATTTTCAAGCATGGGTCCGACTAAAAGTTAGAGGCTAAGGTTTTGACTGAGCGAATTGGTAAATCCAATACACAGCAGGTAAGCTGGGATTTAAACGAAGCAGTTGATGTTAAGAAACCGAGGATCTGTTGCTATTTACTTGATTTTTAGGAAATCTACGGATTTGTTATAATTTTTAAGGATTTTCAAGCATGTGTCCCACTAAAAGTTGGAGGCTAAGGTTTTGTCAGAGCGAATTGATAATTCCAACACACAGCAAGTTAGCTGGGATCCAGACCAAGCGATTGATGCTAAGAAATCTAGTTTCTGTTGATATTTACTCATATTTTTAGGGAATCTACGGATTTGTTATAATATTTTAGGATTTTCAAGCATGGGTCCCACAAAAAGTTAGAGGCTAAGGTTTTGACTGAGCGTGAATTGATAAATCCAATACACAGCATTCAAACGAAGCGATTAATGCTTAGAAATCGAGAATCCGTTGATATTTACTCAACTTTTTAGGAAATCTACGGATTTCTATAATTTTTTAGGATTTTCAAGCATGGGTTCCACTAAAAGTTGGAGGCTAAGGTTTTGACTGAGCGATTTAATACACAGCAGGTTAGCTGGGATTCAAACGAAGTAGTTGATATTAAGAAACCGAGAATCCGGTGCTATGTACTTGATTTTTAGAAAATCTACGGATTTTTAATTCTTTAAGATTTTCAAGCAAGGGTCCCACTAAAAGTTGGAGGCTAAGGTTTTGTCAGAGCGAATTGATAATTCCAATACATAGCAAGTTAGCTGGAATCCAGACGAAGCAATTGATGCTAAGAAATCTAGTTTCTGTTGATATTTACTCATTTTATTAGGGAATCTACGGATTTGTTATAATATTTTAGGATTTTCAAGCATGGGTCCCACTAAAAGTTGGAGGCTAAGGTTTTGTCAGAGCGAATTGATAATTCCAACACACAGCAAGTTAGCTGGGATCCAGACGAAGCGATTGATGCTAAGAAATCTAGTTTCTGTTGATATTTACTCAACTTTTTAGGGAATCTACGGATTTGTTATAATATATTAGGATTTTCAAGCATGGGTCCCACTAAAAGTTAGAGGCTAAGGTTTTGGCAGCGTGAATTGTAAATCCAATACACAGCAAGTTAGCTGGGATTCAAACGAAGCGATAAATGCTTAGAAATCTAGAATCCGTTGATATTTACTCTACTTTTTAGGAAATCTACGGATTTTAAATTTTTTAGGATTTTCAAGCATGGGTCCCACTAAAAGTTGGAGGCTAAGGTTTTGTCAGAGCGAATTGATAATTCCAACACATAGCAAGTTAGCTGGAATCCAGACCAAGCGATTGATGCTAAGAAATCTAGTTTCTGTTGATATTTACTCATTTTTTTAGGGAATCTACGGATTTGTTATAATATTTTAGGATTTTCAAGCATGGGTCCCACTAAAAGTTGGAGGCTAAGGTTTTGTCAGAGCGAATTGATAATTCCAATACATAGCAAGTTAGCTGGAATCCAGACGAAGCAATTGATGCTAAGAAATCTAGTTTCTGTTGATATTTACTCATTTTATTAGGGAATCTACGGATTTGTTATAATATTTTAGGATTTTCAAGCATGGGTCCCACTAAAAGTTGGAGGCTAAGGTTTTGTCAGAGCGAATTGATAATTCCAACACACAGCAAGTTAGCTGGGATCCAGACGAAGCGATTGATGCTAAGAAATCTAGTTTCTGTTGATATTTACTCAACTTTTTAGGGAATCTACGGATTTGTTATAATATTTTAGGATTTTCAAGCATGGGTCCCACTAAAAGTTAGAGGCTAAGGTTTAGGCAGCGTGAATTGTAAATCCAATAAACAGCAAGTTAGCTAGGATTCAAACGAAGCGATAAATGCTTAGAAATCTAGAATCCGTTGATATTTACTCTACTTTTTAGGAAATCTACGGATTTTAAATTTTTTAGGATTTTCAAGCATGGGTCCCACTAAAAGTTGGAGGCTAAAGTTTTGTCAGAGCGAATTGATAATTCCAACACATAGCAAGTTAGCTGGAATCCAGACCAAGCGATTGATGCTAAGAAATCTAGTTTCTGTTGATATTTACTCATTTTTTTAGGGAATCTACGGATTTTTATAATTTTTTAGGATTTTCAAGCATGGGTCCCACTAAAAGTTAGAGGCTAAGGTTTTGGCAGCGTGAATTGATAAATCCAATACACAGCAAGTTAGCTAGGATCTAAACGAAGCGATTGATGCTTAGAAATCGAGAATCCGTTGATATTAACTCTAATTTTTAGGAAATCTACGGATTTCTATAATTTTTTAGGATTTTCAAGCATGGGTTCCACTAAAAGTTGGAGGTTAAGGTTTTGACTGAGCGAATTGTTAAATCCAATACACAGCAGGTAAGCTGGGATTTAAATGAAGCAGTAGATGTTAAGAAACCGAGAATCTGTTGCTATGTACTTGATTTTTAGGAAATCTACGGATTTGTTATAATTTTTAAGGATTTTCAAGCATGTGTCCCACTAAAAGTTGAAGGCTAAGGTTTTGTCAGAGCGAATTGATAATTCCAACACACAGCAAGTTAGCTGGGATCCAGACCAAGCGATTGATGCTAAGAAATCTAGTTTCTGTTACTCAAGCATTTTCAAGCATGGGTCCCACTAAAAGTTAGAGGCTAAGGTTTTGGCAGCGTGAATTGATAAATCCAATACACAGCAAGTTAGCTAGGATTCAAACGAAGCGATTGATGCTTAGAAATCGAGAACCCGTTGATATTTACTCAACTTTTTAGGAAATCTACGGATTTTTTATAATTTTTTAGGATTTTCAAGCATGGGTCCCACTAAAAGTTAGAGGCTAAGGTTTTGACTGAGCGAATTGGTAAATCCAATACACAGCAGGTTAGCTGGAGTTCAAACGAAGTAGTTGATATTAAGAAACCGAGAATCCGGTGCTATGTACTTGATTTTTAGAAAATCTACGAATTTTTAATTTTTTAAGATTTTCAAGCATGGGTCCCACTAAAAGTTGGAGGCTAAGGTTTTGTCAGAGCGAATTGATAATTCCAACACATAGCAAGTTAGCTGGAATCCAGACCAAGCGATTGATGCTAAGAAATCTAGTATCCGTTGATATTTACTCTACTTTTTAGGGAATCTACGGATTTTTAATTTTTTAGGATTTTCAAGCATGGGTCCCACTAAAAGTTGGAGGCTAAGGTTTTGTCAGAGCAAATTGATAATTCCAACACACAGCAAGTTAGCTGGGATCCAGACCAAGCGATTGATGCTAAGAAATCCAGTTTGTGTTGATATTTACTCTACTTTTTAGGAAATCTACGGATTAGTTATATTTTTTTTAGGATTTTCAAGCATGGGTCCCACTAAAAGTTAGAGGCTAAGGTTTCGGCAGCGTGAATTGATAAATCCAATACACAGCAGGTTAGCTAGGATCCAAACTAAGCGATTGAAGCTTAGAAATCGAGTATCCGTTGATATTTACTCTACTTTATAGGGAATCTACGGATTTTTAATTTTTTAGGATTTTCAAGCATAGGTCCCACTAAAAGTTGGAGGCTAAGGTTATAATAGTTAGCTGGGATCCAGACCAAGCGATTGATGCTAAGAAATCTAGTTTCTGTTGATATTTACTCAACTTTTTAGGGAATCTACGGATTTGTTACAATATTTTAGGATTTTCAAGCATGGGTCCCACTAAAAGTTAGAGGCTAAGGTTTTGGCAGCGTGAATTGATAAATCCAATACACAGCAAGTTAGCTAGGATTCAAACGAAGCGATTAATGCTTAGAAATCGAAAATCCGTTTATATTTACTCAACTTTTTAGGAAATCTACGGATTTTTATATTTTTTTTAGGATTTTCAAGCATGGGTCCCACTAAAAGTTGGAGGCTAAGGTTTTGACTGAGCTTATTGGTAAATCCAAAACACAGCAAGTTAGCTGGGATTCAAACGAAGTAGTTGATATTAAGAAACCGAGAATCCGGTGCTATGTTGTTTTTAGGAAATCTACGGATTTTTAATTTTTTAGGATTTTCAAGCATGGGTCCCACTAAAAGTTGGAGGCTAAGGTTTTGTCAGAGCGAATTGATAATTTCAACAAACAGCAAGTTAGCTGGGATCCAGACGAAGCGATTGGTGCTAAGAAATCTTGTATCCGTTGATATTTACTCAACTTTTTAGGGAATCTACGGATTTGTCATAATTTTTTAGGATTTTCAAGCATGGATCCCACTAAAAGTTAGAGGCTAAGGTTTTGGCAGTGTGAATTGATAAATCCAATACACAGCAAGTTAGCTAGGATCCAAACGAAGCGATTAATGCTTAGAAATCGAAAATCCGTTGATATTTACTCAACTTTTTAGGAAATCTACGGATTTTTATAATTTGTTAGGATTTTCAAGCATGGGTTCCACTAAAAGTTGGAGACTAACGTTTGGCAGAGCAAATTGATAATTCCAATACACAGAAGGTTAGCTTGGATCCAGACGAAGCGATTGATGCTAAGAAATCTAGTATCCGTTGATATTACTCTACTTTTTAGGGAATCTACGGATATGTTATATATTTTTGGTATTTTCAAGCATGGGTCCCACTAAAAGTTAGAGGCTAAGGTTTTGGCAGCGTGAATTGATAAATCCAATTCACAGCAAGATAGCTAGGATTCAAACGAAGCGATTGATGCTTAGAAATCGAGAATCCGTTGATATTTACTCTACTTTTTAGGAAATCTACGGATTTCTATAATTTTGGCAAAGTGAATTGGTAAATCCAATACACAGCAAGTTAGCTAGGATCCAAACGAAGTGATTGATGCTAAGAAATCGAGAATCCGTTGATATTTACTCAACTCTTTAGGAAATCTACGGATTTCTATATTTTTTTAGGATTTTCAAGCATGGGTCCCACTAAAAGTTAGAGGCTAAGGTTTATTTGCTCTACTTTTTAGTGAATCTACGGATTTGTATAATTTTTAAGGATTTTCAAGCATGGGTCCCACTAAAAGTTGGAGGCTAAGGTTTTGACTTAGCGAATTAATAAATCAAATACACAGCAGGTTAGCTTGGATCCAGACGAAGCGATTGATGCTAAGAAATCGAAAATCCGTTGATATTTACTCAATTTTTTAGGAAATCTACGAATTTTTATAATTTTTTAGGATTTTCAAGCATGGGTCCCACTAAAAGTTGGAGGCTAAGGTTTTGACTGAGCGAATTGGTAAATCCAATACACAGCAGGTAAGCTGGGATTTAAATGAAGCAGTAGATGTTAAGAAACCGAGAATCAGTTGCTATGTACTTGATTTTTAGGAAATCTACGGATTTGTTATAATTTTTAAGGATTTTCAAGCATGTGTCCCACTAAAAGTTGGAGGCTAAGGTTTTGTCAGAGCGAATTGATAATTTCAACACACAGCAAGTTAGCTGGGATCCAGACCAAGCGATTGATGCTAAGAAATCTAGTTTCTGTTGATATTTACTCAACTTTTTAGGGAATCTACGGATTTGTTATAATATTTTAGGATTTTCAAGCATGGGTCCCACTAAAAGTTAGAGGCTAAGGTTTTGGCAGCGTGAATTGATAAATCCAATACACAGCAAGTTAGCTAGGATTCAAACGAAGCGATAAATGCTTAGAAATCTAGAATCCGTTGATATTTACTCAACTTTTTAGGATATCTACGGATTTTAAATTTTTTAGGATTTTCAAGCATGGGTCCCACTAAAAGTTGGAGGCTAAGGTTTTGTCAGAGCGAATTGATAATTCCAACACATAGCAAGTTAGCTGGAATCCAGACGAAGCGATTGATGCTAAGAAATCTAGTATCCGGTGATATTACTCTACTTTTTAGGGAATCTACGGATTTGCCATATTTTTTTGGGATTTTTAAGCATGGGTCCCACTAAAAGTTAGAGGCTAAGGTTTTGGCAACGTGAATTGATAAATCTAATACACAGCAAGTTAGCTAGGATCCAAACGAAGCGATTGATGCTTAGAAATCGAGAATCCGTTGATATTTACTCAACTTTTTAGGAAATCTACGGATTTCTATAATTTTTTAGGATTTTCAAGCATGGGTCCCACTAAAAGTTGGAGGCTAAGGTTTTGACTGAGCGAATTGGTAAATCCAATACACAGCAGGTTAGCTGGAATTTAAACGAAGCAGTTGATGTTAAGAAACCAAGAATCCGTTGCTATGTACTTGATTTTTAGGAAATCTACGGAGATTTATTTTATTTTGGATTTTCAAGCATGGATCCCACTAAAAGTTGGAGGCTAAGGTTTTGACTGAGCGAATTGATAATTCCAACACATAGCAAGTAAGCTGGGATCCAAACGAAGCCATTGATGCTAAGAAATCTAGTATCAGTTGATATTTACTCTACTTTTTAGGGAATCTACGGATTAGTCATATTTTAAAGGATTTTATGGGATCCAGACGAAGCCATTGATGCTAAGAAATCTAGTATCAGTTGATATTTACTCTACTTTTTAGTGAATCTACGGATTTGTATAATTTTTTAGGATTTTCAAGCATGGGTCAAACTAAAAGTTGGAGGCTAAGGTTTTGACTGAGCGAATTGATAATTCCAACACACAGCAAGTTAGCTGGGATCCAGACGAAGCGATTGATGCTAAGAAATCCAGTATCCGTTGATATTTACTCAACTTTTTAGGGAATCCACGGATTTGTTATAATTTTTTAGGATTCTCAAGCATGGGTCCGGATAAAAATTGGAGGCTAAAGTTTTGGCAGTGTGAATTGATAAATCCAATACACAGCAAGTTAGCTAGGATCCAGATGAAGCGATTGATGCTGAGAAATCGAGAATCCGTTGATATTTACTCAACTTTTTAGGAAATCTACGGATTTGTTATATTTTTTTAGGATTTTCAAGCATGGGTCCCACTAAAAGTTGGACGCTAACGTTTGGCAGAGCAAATTGATAATTCCAATACACAGCAGGTTAGCTTGGATCCAGACGAAGCGATTGATGCTAAGAAATCGAAACTCCGTTGATATTACTCAACTTTTTAGGAAATCTATGGATTTGTTATAATTTTTTAGGATTTTCAAGCATGGTTTCCACTAGAAGTTGGAGGCTAAGGTTTCGGCAGTGCGAATTGATAATTCCAACACACAGCAAGTTAGCTGGGATCCAGACGAAGCGATTAATGCTTAGAAATCGAGAATCCGTTGATATTTACCCAACTTTTTTGGAAATCTACGGATTTTTATATTTTTTTCAGATTTTCAAGCATGGGTCCCACTAAAAGTTGGAGGCTAAGGTTTTGACTGAGCGAATTAGTAAATCCAATACACAGCATGTTAGCTAGGATCCAAACGAAGCGATTGATGCTAAGAAATCGAGAATCCGTTGATATTTACTCAACTGTTTCTACGGATTTTTATATTTTTTTAGGATTTTTAAGCATGGGTCCCACTAAAAGTTGGAGGCTAACGTTTGGCAGAGCAAATTGATAATTCTAATATACAGCAGGTTAGCTGGGATCCAGACGAAGCGATTGATGCTAAGATATCGAAAATCCGTTGATATTACTCAACTTTTTAGGAAATCTACGGATTTTTATAATTTTTTAGGATTTTCAGGCATGGGTCCCACTAAAAGTTGGAGGCTAAGGTTTCGGAAGTGCGAATTGATAATTCCAATACACAGCAAGTTAGCTATGATCCAGACGAAGCGATTGATGCTAAGAAATCGAGAATCCGTTGATATTTACTCAACTTTTTAGGAAATCTACGGAATTGTTATAATTTTTTAGGATTTTCAAGCATGGGTCCCACTAAAAGTTGGAGGCTAAGGTTTTGACTGAGCGAATTAGTAAATCAAATACACAGCAGGTTAGCTAGGATCTAGACGAAGCGATTGATGCTAAGAAATCGAAAATCCGTTGATATTTACTCATTTTTTTAGGAAATCTACGAAATTTTATTTTTTAGGATTTTCAAGCATGGGTCCCACTAAAACGTGGAGGCTAAGGTTTTGTCAGAGCGAATTTATAATTCCAACACATAGCAAGTAAGCTGGAATCCAGACGAAGCGATTGATGCTAAGAAATCTAGTATCCGTTGATATTACTCTACTTCTTAGGGAATCTACGGATTTTTATATTTTTTTGGGATTTTTAAGCATGGGTCCCACTAAAAGTTAGAGGCTATGGTTTTGGCAGCGTGAATTGATAAATCCAATACACAGCAAGTTAGCTAGGGTCCAAACGAAGCGATTGATGCTTAGAAATCGAAAATCCGTTGATATTTACTCAACTTTTTTAGGAAATCTACGGATTTCTATATTTTTTTAGGATTTTCAAGCATGGGTCCCACTAAAAGTTAGAGGCTAAGGTTTTGACTGAGCGAATTGATAAATTCAATACACAGCAGGTAAGCTGGGGTTTAAACGAAGCGATTGATGTTAAGAAACCGAGGATCTGTTGCTATTTACTTGATTTTTAGGAAATCTACGGATTTGTTATAATTTTTAAGGATTTTCAAGCATGTGTCCCACTAAAAGTTGGAGGCTAAGGTTATGTCAGAGCGAATTGATAATTCCAACACACAGCAAGTTAGCTGGGATCCAGACCAAGCAATTGATGCTAAAAAATCTAGTTTCTGTTGATATTTACTCATATTTTTAGGGAATCTACGGATTTGTTATAATATTTTAGGATTTTCAAGCATGGGTCCCACGAAAAGTTAGAGGCTAAGGTTTTGGCAGCGCGAATTGATAAATCCAATACAAAGCAAGTTAGCTAGGATTCAAACGAAGCGATTGATGCTTAGAAATCGAGAATCCGTTGATATTTACTCAACTTTTTAGGAAATCTACGGATTTTTTATAATTTTTTAGGATTTTCAAGCATGGGTCCCACTAAAAGTTGGAGGCTAAGGTTTTGACTGAGCGAATTGGTAAATCCAATACACAGCAGGTTAGCTGGGATTCAAACGAAGTAGTTGATATTAAGAAACCGAGAATCCGGTGCTATGTACTTGATTTTTAGGAAATCTACGGATGTTTATATTTTTAGGATTTTCTAGCATGGGTCCCACTAAAAGTTGGAGGCTAAGGTTTTGTCAGAGCGAATTTATAATTTCAACACACAGCAAGTTAGCTGGGATCCAGACCAAGCGATTGCTGCTTAGAAATCTTGTATCCGTTGATATTTACTCTACTTTTTAGGGAATCTACGGATTTGTCATATTTTTATAGGATTTTCAAGCATGGGTCCCACTAAAAGTTAGAGGCTAAGGTTTTGGCAGTGTGAATTGATAAATCCAATACACAGCAAGTTAGCTGGGATCCAAACGAAGCGATTGATGCTTAGAAATCGAGAATCCGTTGATATTTACTTAACTTTTTAGGAAATCTACGGATGTTTATTTTTTTAGGATTTTCTAACATGGGTCCCACTAAAAGTTGGAGGCTAAGGTTTTGTCAGAGCGAATTGATAATTTCAACACACAGCAAGTTAGCTGGGATCCAGACCAAGCGATTGCTGCTTAGAAATCTTGTATCCGTTGATATTTACTCTACTTTTTAGGGAATCTACGGATTTGTCATATTTTTATAGGATTTTCAAGCATGGGTCCCACTAAAAGTTAGAGGCTAAGGTTTTGGCAGTGTGAATTGATAAATCCAATGCACAGCAAGTTAGCTAGGATCCAAACGAAGCGATTGATGCTTAGAAATCGAGAATCCGTTGATATTTACTTAACTTTTTAGGAAATCTACGGATTTTTATAATTTTTTAGGATTTTCAAGCAGGGGTCCCACTAAAAGTTGGAGGGTAAGGTTTTGACTGAGCGAATTAATTCCAACACACAGCAAGTTAGCTGGGATCCAGACGAAGCGATTGATGCTAAGAAATCCAGTATCCGTTGATATTTACTCTACTTTTTAGGAAATCCACGGATTTGTTATAATTTTTTAGGATTTTCAAGCATGGGTCCCGCTAAAAATTGGAGGCTAAGGTTTTGGCAGTGTGAATTGATAAATCCAATACACAGCAAGTTAGCTAGGATCCAAACGAAGCGATTGATGCTTAGAAATCGAGAATCCGTTGATATTTACTCAACTTTTTAGGAAATCTACGGATTTTTATAATTTTTTAGGATTTTCAAGCATGGGTCCCACTAAAAGTTGGAGGCTAAGGTTTTGACTGAGCGATCCAATACACAGCAGGTTAGCTGGGATTCAAACGAAGTAGTTGATATTACGAAACCGAGAATCCGGTGCTATGTACTTGATTTTTAGAAAATCTACGGATTTTGAATTTTTTAAGATTTTCAAGCATGGGTCCCACTAAAAGTTGGAGGCTAAGGTTTTGTCAGAGCGAATTGATAATTCCAACACATAGCAAGTTAGCTTGAATCCAGACGAAGCGATTGATGCTAAGACATCTAGTATCCGTTGATATTTACTCTACTTTTTAGGGATTCCACGGATTTTTATATTTATTTAGGATTTTCAAGCATGGGTCCCACTAAAAGTTAGAGGCTAAGGTTTTGGCAGCGTGAATTGATAAATCCAATACACAGCAAGTTAGCTAGGATCCAAACGAAGCGATTGATGCTTAGAAATCGAGAATCCGTTGATATTTACTCTACTTTTTAGGAAATCTACGGATTTCTATAAGTTTTTAGAATTTTCAAGCATGGGTCCCACTAAAAGTTGGAGGCTAAGGTTTTGTCAGAGCGAATTGATAATTCCAATACACAGCAAGTTAGCTGGGATCCAGACTAAGCGATTGATGCTAAGAAATCTAGTTTCTGTTGATATTTACTCAACTTTTTAGGGAATCTACGGATTTGTTATAATATTTTAGGATTTTCAAGCATGCGTCCCACTAAAAGTTAGAGGCTAAGGTTTTGGCAGCGTGAATTGATAAATCCAATACACAGCAAGTTAGCTAGGATTCAAACGAAGCGATTGATGCTTAGAAATCGAGAATCCGTTGATATTTACTCAACTGTTTAGGAAATCTACGGATTTTTATAATTTTTTAGGATTTTCAAGCATGGGTCCCACTAAAAGTTGGAGGCTAAGGTTTTGACTGAGCGAATTGGTAAATCCAATACACAGCAGGTTAGCTTTGATTCAAACGAAGTAGTTGATATTAAGAAATCGAGAATCCGGTGCTATGTACTTGATTTTTAGGAAATCTACGTATTTTTAATATTTTAGGATTTTCAAGCATGGGTCCCACTAAAAGTTGGAGGCTAAGGTTTTGTCAAAGCGAATTGATAATTTCAACACACAGCAAGTTAACTGAGATCGAGACGAAGCGATTGAAGCTAAGAAATCTAGTATCCGTTGATATTTACTCTACTTTTTATGGAATCTACGGATTTGTTATATTTTTTTAGGATTTTCAAGCATGGGTCCCACTAAAAGTTAGAGGCTAAGGTTTTGGCAGCGTGAATTGATAAATCCAATACACAGCAAATTAGCTAGGATTCAAACGAAGCGATTGATGCTTAGAAATCGAGAATCCGTTGATATTTACTCAAATGTTCAGGAAATCTACGGATTTTTATAATTTTTTAGGATTTTCAAGCATGGGTCCCACTAAAAGTTGGAGGCTAAGGTTTTGACTGAGCGAATTGGTAAATCCAATACACAGCAGGTAAGCTGGGATTTAAATGAAGCAGTAGATGTTAAGAAACCGAGAATCGGTTGCTATGTACTTGATTTTTATGATATCTACGGATTTGTTATAATTTTTTTAGGATTTTCAAGCATGTGTCCCACTAAAAGTTGGAGGCTAAGGTTTTGTCAAAGCGAATTGATAATTCCAACACACAGCAAGTTAGCTGGGATCCAGACCAAGCGATTGATGCTAAGAAATCTAGTTTCTGTTGATATTTACTCAACTTTTTAGGGAATCTACGGATTTGTTATAATATTTTAGGATTTTCAAGCATGCGTCCCACTAAAAGTTAGAGGCTAAGGTTTTGGCAGCGTGAATTGATAAATCCAATACACAGCAAGTTAGCTAGGATTCAAACGAAGCGATTGATGCTTAGAAATCGAGAATCCGTTGATATTTACTCAACTTTTTAGGAAATCTACGGATTTTTATAATTTTTTAGGATTTTCAAGCATGGGTCCCACTAAAAGTTGGAGGCTAAGGTTTTGACTGAGCGAATTGGTAAATCCAATACACAGCAGGTTAGCTTGGATTCAAACGAAGTAGTTGATATTAAGAAACCGAGAATCCGGTGCTATGTACTTGATTTTTAGGAAATCTACGTATTTTTAATTTTTTAGGATTTTCAAGCATGGGTCCCACTAAAAGTTGGAGGCTAAGGTTTTGTCAAAGCGAATTGATAATTTCAAAACACAGCAAGTTAACTGAGATCGAGACGAAGCGATTGAAGCTAAGAAATCTAGTATCCGTTGATATTTACTCTACTTTTTAGGGAATCTACGGATTTGTTATATTTTTTTAGGATTTTCAAGCATGGGTCCCGCTAAAAGTTAGAGGCTACGGTTTTGGCAGCGTGAATTGATAAATCCAATACACAGCAAGTTAGTAAGGATCCAAACGAAGCGATTAATGCTTACAAATCGAGAATCAGTTGATATTTACTCAACTTTTTAGGAAATCTACGGATTTTTATTATTTTCAAGCATGGGTCCCACTAAAAGTTGGAGGCTAAAATTTTGTCAGAGCGAATTGATAATTCCAACACACAGCAAGTTAACTGGGATCGAGATGAAGCGATTGAAGCTAAGAAATCTAGTATCCGTTCATATTTACTCTACTTTTTAGGGAATCTACGGATTTGTTATATTTTTGTAGGATTTTCAAGCATGGGTCCCGCTAAAAGTTAGAGGCTACGGTTTTGGCAGCGTGAATTGATAAATCCAATACTTAGCAAGTTAGTAAGGATACAAACGAAGCGATTGATGCTTAGAAATTCAGAATCCGTTGATATTTACTCAACTTTTTAGGGAATCTACGGATTTTTATAATTTTTTAGGATTTTCAAGCATGGGTCCCACTAAAAGTTGGAGGCTAAGGTTTCGACTGAGCGAATTGGTAAATCCAATACACAGCAGGTTAGCTGGCATTTAAACGATGCAGTTGATGTTAAGAAACCGAGAATCCGTGGCTATGTACTTGATTTTTATGAAATTTACGGATATTTATTTTATTTAGGATTTTCAAGCATGGGTCCCACTAAAAGTTATAGGCTAAGGTTTTGTCAGAGCGAATTGATAATTCCAACACACAGCAAGTTAGCTGGGATCCAGACGAAGCCATTGATGCTAAGAAATCTAGTATCAGTTGATATTTACTCTACTTTTTAGGGAATCTACGGATTTGTTATAATTTTTTAGGATTTTCAAGCATGGGTCCCACTAAAAGTTAGAGGCTAAGGTTTTGGCAGCGTGAATTGATAAATCCAATACACAGCAAGTTAGCTAGGATCCAAACGAAGCGATTGATGCTAGAAATCGAGAATCCGTTGATATTTACTCAACTTTTTAGGAAATCTACGGATTTCAATAATTTTTTAGGATTTTCAAGCATGGGTCCCACTAAAAGTTGGAGGCTAAGGTTTCGGCAGTGTGACTTGATAATTCCAATACACAGCAGGTTAGTAGAGATGGTCGGGTTTCACATTTTTCAAACCCGAACCCGACCCGTACCCGACTTATTTTATTTCTTCAAACCCGGACCCGACCCGAACCCGAGACAATAATTGAAAAGCAAACCCGGACCCGACCCGAACCCGAAAAAATTTCGCTGTGTAAACCCGAACCCGACCCGAAACCCGAAAAAAAATTGTAAGAAAAACCCGAATAAAACCCGAGTTTGAAAAGATAGTAAACTCATCGTTTCTGATGCATAAGGAAGCTTTTAGGTTGTTGCTCTGTTCACAATTCTCACCAAACCCGACCTAAACCCGACTCAAACCCGACTTTTTGTAAGCTCGAACCCGATCCGTACCCGATAATTTTGTAGCCTTCAAACCCGACCCGAACCCGAACCCGAAAAATTTCAAATTTTCAAACCCGAACCCGACCCGAACCCGTCGGGTTCGGGTTCGGGTCGGGTTTCGGGTTTGAAAACCCGAGAGCCGACCATCTCTAAAGGTTAGCTAGGATCCAAACGAAGCGATTGATGCTTAGAAATCGAGAATCCGTTGATATTTACTCAACTTTTTAGGAAATCTACGGATTTTTATAATTTTTTAGGATTTTCAAGCATGGGTCCCACTAAAAGTTGGAGGCTAACGTTTTGTCAGAGCGAATTGGTAAATCCAATACACAGCAGGTAAGCTGAGATTTAAACGAAGCAGTTGATGTTAAGAAACCGAGAATCTGTTGCTATTTACTTGATTTTTAGGATATCTACGGATTTGTTATAATTTTTAAGGATTTTCAAGCATGTGTCCCACTAAAAGTTGGAGGCTAAGGTTTTGACTGAGCGAATTGGTAAATCAAATACACAGCAGGTTAGCTTGGATCCAGACGAAGCGATTGATGCTAAGAAATCGAGAATCCGTTGATATTTACTCATTTTTTTAGGAAATCTACGGATTTGTTATAATTTTTTAGGATTTTCAAGCATGGGTCCCACTAAAAGTTGGAGGCTAAGGTTTTGACTGAGCGAATTGATAATTCCAACACACAGCAAGTTAGCTGGGATCCAGACGAAGCGATTGATGCTAAGAAATCTAGTATCCGTTGATATTTACTCTACTTCTTAGGGAATCTACGGATTTGTTATAATTTTTTAGGATTTTCAAGCATGGGTCCCGCTAAAAGTTGGAGGCTAAGGTTTTGGCAGTGTGAATTGATAAATTCAATACACAGCAAGTTAGCTAGGATCCAAACGAAGCGATTAATGCTTAGAAATCGAGAATCCGTTGATATTTACTCAACTTTTTAGGAAATCTACGGATTTTTATTTTTTTAGGATGGATTTTCAAGCATGGGTCCCGCTAAAAATTGGAGGCTAAGGTTTTGGCAGCGTGAATTGATAAATCCGATACACAGTAAGTTAGCTTGGATCCAAACGAAGCGATTGATGCTTAGAAATCGAGAATCCGTTGATATTTACTCAACTTTTTAGGAAATCTACGGATTTTTATAATTTTTTAGGATTTTCAAGCATGGGTCCCACTAAAAGTTGGAGGCTAAGGTTTTGACTGAGCGAATTGGTAAATCCAATACACAGCAGGTAAGCTGGAATTTAAACGAAGCAGTTGATGTTAAGAAACCGAGAATCTGTTGTTATGTACTTGATTTTTAGGAAATCTACGGAGATTTATTTTATTTAGGATTTTCAAGCATGGATCCCACTAAAAGTTGGAGGCTAAGGTTTTGGCAGAGCGAATTGATAATTCCAACACATAGCAAGTAAGCTGGGATCCAGACGAAGCGATTGATGCTAAGAAATCTAGTATCAGTTGATATTTACTCTACTTTTTAGTGAATCTACGGATTTGTATAATTTTTTGGGATTTTCAAGCATGGGTCCCACTAAAAGTTAGAGGCTAAGGTTTTGGCAGTGTGAATTGATAAATCCAATACACAGCAAGTTAGCTGGGATCCAGATGAAGCGATTGATGCTTAGAAATCGAGAACCCGTTGATATTTACTCAACTTTTTAGGAAATCTACGGATTTTTATAATTTTTTAAGATTATCAAGCATGGGTCCCACTAAAAGTTGGAGGCTAACGTTTTGGCAGAGCAAATTGATAATTCCAATACACAGCAGGTTAGCTGTAATTTAAACGATGCAGTTGATATTAAGAAACCGAGAATCCGGTGCTATGTACTTGATTTTTAGGAAATCTACGGATTTTTAATTTTTTAGGATTTTCTAGCATGGGTCCCACTAAAAGTTGGAGGCTAAGGTTTTGTCAAAGCGAATTGATAATTTCAACACACAGCAAGTTAGCTGGGATCCAGACAAAGCGATTGCTGCATAGAAATCTTGTATCCGTTGATATTTACTCTACTTTTTAGGGAATCTACGGATTTGTCATATTATTATAGGATTTTCAAGCATGGGTCCCACTAAAAGTTAGAGGCTAAGGTTTTGGCAGTGTGAATTGATAAATCCAATACACAGCAAGTTAGCTAGGATCCAAACGAAGCGATTGATGCTTAGAAATCTTGTATCCGTTGATATTTACTCAACTTTTTAGGAAATCTACGGATTTTTATAATTTTTTAGGATTTTCAAGCAGGGGTCCCACTAAAAGTTGGAGGGTAAGGTTTTGACTGAGCGAATTGATAATTCCAACACACAGCAAGTTAGCTTGGATCCAGACGAAGCGATTGATGCTAAGAAATCCAGTATCCGTTGATATTTACTCTACTTTTTAGGAAATCCACGGATTTGTTATATTTTTTTAGGATTTTCAAGCATGGGTCCCGCTAAAAATTGGAGGCTAAGGTTTTGGCAGTGTGAATTGATAAATCCAATACACAGCAAGTTAGCTAGGATCCAAACGAAGCGATTAATGCTTAGAAATCGAGAATCCGTTGATATTTACTCAACTTTTTAGGAAATCTACGGATTTTTATAATTTTTAAGGATTTTCAAGCATGTGTCCCACTAAAAGTTGGAGGCTAAGGTTTTGTCAGAGCGAATTGATAATTCCAACACATAGCAAGTTAGCTGGAATCCAGACGAAGCGATTGATGCTTAGAAATCGAGAATCCGTTGATATTTACTCAACTTTTTAGGAAATCTACGGATTTTTATAATTTTTTAGGATTTTCAAGCATGGGTCCCACTAAAAGTTGGAGGCTAAGGTTTTGACTGAGCGAATTGGTAAATCCAATACACAGCAGGTAAGCTGGGATTTAAATGAAGCAGTAGATGTTAAGAAACCGAGAATCGGTTGCTATGTACTTGATTTTTAGGATATCTACGGATTTGTTATAATTTTTAAGGATTTTCAAGCATGTGTCCCACTAAAAGTTGGA
This sequence comes from Aedes aegypti, assembly GCF_002204515.2. Taxonomy (NCBI): domain Eukaryota; kingdom Metazoa; phylum Arthropoda; class Insecta; order Diptera; family Culicidae; genus Aedes; species Aedes aegypti. Next base: position 163,456 of record NW_018736385.1, read on the forward strand.
GGCTAAGGTTTTGTCAGAGCGAATTGATAATTCCAACACACAGCAAGTTAGCTGGGATCCAGACCAAGCGATTGATGCTAAGAAATCCAGTATCAGTTGATATTTACTCAACTTTTTAGGGAATCTACGGATTTGTTATAATATTTTAGGATTTTCAAGCATGCGTCCCACTAAAAGTTAGAGGCTAAAGTTTTGGCAGCGTGAATTGATAAATTCAATACACAGCAAGTTAGCTAGGATTCAAACGAAGCGATTGATGCTTAGAAATCGAGAATCCTTTGATATTTACTCAACTTTTTAGGAAATCTACGGATTTTTATAATTTTTTAGGATTTTCAAGCATTTACTCTACTTTTTAGGGAATCCACGGATTTGTTAAAATTTTTTAGGATTTTCAAGCATGGGTCCCGCTAAAAGTTGGAGGCTAAGGTTTTGGCAGTGTGAATTGATAAATACAATACACAGCAAGTTAGCTAGGATCCAAACGAAGCGATTAATGCTTAGAAATCGAGAATCCGTTGATATTTACTCAACTTTTTAGGAAATCTACGGATTTTTATTATTTTCAAGCATGGGTCCCACTAAAAGTTGGAGGCTAAAATTTTGTCAGAGCGAATTGATAATTCCAACACACAGCAAGTTAACTGGGATCGAGACGAAGCGATTGAAGCTAAGAAATCTAGTATCCGTTGATATTTACTCTACTTTTTAGGGAATCTACGGATTTGTTATATATTTTTAGGATTTTCAAGCATGGGTCCCGCTAAAAGTTGGAGGCTAAGGTTTCGGCAGTGCGAATTGATAATTCCAATACACAGCAAGTTAGCTTGGATCCAAACGGAGTGATTGATGCTTAGAAATCGAGAATCCGTTGATATTTACTCAACTTTTCAGGAAATCTACGGATTTTTATTATTTTCAAGCATGGGTCCCACTAAAAGTTGGAGGCTAAGGTTTCGGCAGTGCGAATTGATAATTCCAATACACAGCAAGTTAGCTAGGATCCAAACGAAGTGATTGATGCTTAGAAATCGAGAATCCGTTGATATTTACTCAACTTTTTAGGAAATCTACGGATTTTTATAATTTTTTTAGGATTTTCAAGCATGGGTCCCACTAAAAGTTGGAGGCTAACGTTTTGTCAGAGCGAATTGGTAAATCCAATACACAGCAGGTAAGCTGGGATTTAAACGAAGCAGTTGATGTTAAGAAACCGAGAATCTGTTGCTATTTACTTGAATTTTAGGAAATCTACGGATTTGTTATAATTTTTAAGGATTTTCAAGCATGTGTCCCACTAAAAGTTAGAGGCTAAGGTTTTGACTGAGCGAATTGGTAAATCAAATACACAGCAGGTTAGCTTGGATCCAGACGAAGCGATTGATGCTAAGAAATCGAGAATCCGTTGATATTTACTCAACTTTTTAGGAAATCTACGGATTTTTATATTTTTTTAGGATTTTCAAGCATGGGTCCCACTAAAAGTTGGAGGCTAAGGTTTTGACTGAGCGAATTGATAATTCCAACACACAGCAAGTTAGCTGGGATCCAGACGAAGCGATTGATGCTAAGAAATCCAGTATCCGTTGATATTTACTCTACTTTTTAGGGTATCTACGGATTTGTTATAATTTTTTAGGATTTTCAAGCATGGGTCCCGCTAAAAGTTGGAGGCTAAGGTTTTGGCAGTGTGAATTGATAAATTCAATACACAGCAAATTAGCTTGGATCCAAACGAAGCGATTGATGCTTAGAAATCGAGAATCCGTTGATATTTACTCAACTTTTTAGGAAATCTACGGATTTTTATAATTTTTTAGGATTTTCAAGCATGGGTCCCACTAAAAGTTGGAGGCTAAGGTTTTGACTGAGCGAATTGGTAAATCCAATACACAGCAGGTAAGCTGGGATTTAAATGAAGCAGTAGATGTTAAGAAACCGAGAATCGGTTGCTATGTACTTGATTTTTAGGATATCTACGGATTTGTTATAATTTTTAAGGATTTTCAAGCATGTGTCCCACTAAAAGTTGGAGGCTAAAGTTTTGGCAGCGTGAATTGATAAATTCAATACACAGCAAGTTAGCTAGGATTCAAACGAAGCGATTGATGCTTAGAAATCGAGAATCCTTTGATATTTACTCAACTTTTTAGGAAATCTACGGATTTTTATAATTTTTTAGGATTTTCAAGCATTTACTCTACTTTTTAGGGAATCCACGGATTTGTTATAATTTTTTAGGATTTTCAAGCATTGGTCCCGCTAAAAGTTGGAGGCTAAGGTTTTGGCAGTGTGAATTGATAAATACAATACACAGCAAGTTAGCTAGGATCCAAACGAAGCGATTAATGCTTAGAAATCGAGAATCCGTTGATATTTACTCAACTTTTTAGGAAATCTACGGATTTTTATTATTTTCAAGCATGGGTCCCACTAAAAGTTGGAGGCTAAAATTTTGTCAGAGCGAATTGATAATTCCAACACACAGCAAGTTAACTGGGATCGAGACGAAGCGATTGAAGCTAAGAAATCTAGTATCCGTTGATATTTACTCTACTTTTTAGGGAATCTACGGATTTGTTAAATATTTTTAGGATTTTCAAGCATGGGTCCCGCTAAAAGTTGGAGGCTAAGGTTTCGGCAGTGCGAATTGATAATTCCAATACACAGCAAGTTAGCTAGGATCCAAACGGAGTGATTGATGCTTAGAAATCGAGAATCCGTTGATATTTACTCAACTTTTTAGGAAATCTACGGATTTTTATTATTTTCAAGCATGGGTCCCACTAAAAGTTGGAGGCTAAGGTTTCGGCAGTGCGAATTGATAATTCCAATACACAGCAAGTTAGCTAGGATCCAAACGAAGTGATTGATGCTTAGAAATCGAGAATCCGTTGATATTTACTCAACTTTTTAGGAAATCTACGGATTTTTATATTTTTTTAGGATTTTCAAGCATGGGTCCCACTAAAAGTTGGAGGCTAACGTTTTGTCAGAGCGAATTGGTAAATCCAATACACAGCAGGTAAGCTGGGATTTAAACGATGCAGTTGATGTTAAGAAACCGAGAATCTGTTGCTATTTACTTGATTTTTAGGAAATCTACGTATTTGTTATAATTTTTAAGGATTTTCAAGCATGTGTCCCACTAAAAGTTAGAGGCTAAGGTTTTGACTGAGCGAATTGGTAAATCAAATACACAGCAGGTTAGCTTGGATCCAGACGAAGCGATTGATGCTAAGAAATCGAGAATCCGTTGATATTTACTCAACTTTTTAGGAAATCTACGGATTTTTATATTTTTTTAGGATTTTCAAGCATGGGTCCCACTAAAAGTTGGAGGCTAAGGTTTTGACTGAGCGAATTGATAATTCCAACACACAGCAAGTTAGCTGGGATCCAGACGAAGCGATTGATGCTAAGAAATCCAGTATCCGTTGATATTTACTCTACTTTTTAGGGTATCTACGGATTTGTTATAATTTTTTAGGATTTTCAAGCATGGGTCCCGCTAAAAGTTGGAGGCTAAGGTTTTGGCAGTGTGAATTGATAAATTCAATACACAGCAAGTTAGCTAGGATCCAAACAAAGCGATTAATGCTTAGAAATCGAGAATCCGTTGATATTTACTAAACTTTTTAGGAAATCTACGGATTTTATTTTTTTAGGATGGATTTTCAAGCATGGGTCCCGCTAAAAATTGGAGGCTAAGGTTTTGGCAGTGTGAAATGATAAATCCGATACACAGCAAATTAGCTTGGATCCAAACGAAGCGATTGATGCTTAGAAATCGAGAATCCGTTGATATTTACTCAACTTTTTAGGAAATCTACGGATTTTTATAATTTTTTAGGATTTTCAAGCATGGGTCCCACTAAAAGTTGGAGGCTAAGGTTTTGACTGAGCGAATTGGTAAATCCAATACACAGCAGGTAAGCTGGGATTTAAATGAAGCAGTAGATGTTAAGAAACCGAGAATCGGTTGCTATGTACTTGATTTTTAGGATATCTACGGATTTGTTATAATTTTTAAGGATTTTCAAGCATGTGTCCCACTAAAAGTTGGAGGCTAAGGTTTTGTCAGAGCGAATTGATAATTCCAACACACAGCAAGTTAGCTGGGATCCAGACCAAGCGATTGATGCTAAGAAATCCAGTATCAGTTGATATTTACTCAACTTTTTAGGGAATCTACGGATTTGTTATAATATTTTAGGATTTTCAAGCATGCGTCCCACTAAAAGTTAGAGGCTAAAGTTTTGGCAGCGTGAATTGATAAATCCAATACACAGCAAGTTAGCTAGGATTCAAACGAAGCGATTGATGCTTAGAAATCGAGAATCCGTTGATATTTACTCAACTTTTTAGGAAATCTACGGATTTTTATAATTTTTTAGGATTTTCAAGCATGGGTCCCACTAAAAGTTGGAGGCTAAGGTTTTGACTGAGCGAATTGGTAAATCCAATACACAGCAGGTTAGCTTGGATTCAAACGAAGTAGTTGATATTAAGAAACCGAGAATCCGGTGCTATGTACTTGATTTTTAGGAAATCTACGTATTTTTAATTTTTTAGAATTTTCAAGCATGGGTCCCACTAAAAGTTGGAGGCTAAGGTTTTGTCAAAGCGAATTGATAATTTCAACACACAGCAAGTTAGCTGGGATCCAGACCAAGCGATTGCTGCTAAGAAATCTTGTATTTGTTGATATTTACTCTACTTTTTAGGGAATCCACGGATTTGTTATAATTTTTTAGGATTTTCAAGCATGGGTCCCGCTAAAAGTTGGAGGCTAAGGTTTTGGCAGTGTGAATTGATAAATACAATACACAGCAAGTTAGCTAGGATCCAAACGAAGCGATTAATGCTTAGAAATCGAGAATCCGTTGATATTTACTCAACTTTTTAGGAAATCTACGGATTTTTATTATTTTCAAGCATGGGTCCCACTAAAAGTTGGAGGCTAAAATTTTGTCAGAGCGAATTGATAATTCCAACACACAGCAAGTTAACTGGGATCGAGACGAAGCGATTGAAGCTAAGAAATCTAGTATCCGTTGATATTTACTCTACTTTTTAGGGAATCTACGGATTTGTTAAATATTTTTAGGATTTTCAAGCATGGGTCCCGCTAAAAGTTGGAGGCTAAGGTTTCGGCAGTGCGAATTGATAATTCAAATACACAGCAAGTTAGCTAGGATCCAAACGGAGTGATTGATGCTTAGAAATCGAGAATCCGTTGATATTTACTCAACTTTTTAGGAAATCTACGGATTTTTATTATTTTCAAGCATGGGTCCCACTAAAAGTTGGAGGCTAAGGTTTCGGCAGTGCGAATTGATAATTCCAATACACAGCAAGTTAGCTAGGATCCAAACGAAGTGATTGATGCTTAGAAATCGAGAATCCGTTGATATTTACTCAACTTTTTAGGAAATCTACGGATTTTTATATTTTTTTAGGATTTTCAAGCATGGGTCCCACTAAAAGTTGGAGGCTAACGTTTTGTCAGAGCGAATTGGTAAATCCAATACACAGCAGGTAAGCTGGGATTTAAACGATGCAGTTGATGTTAAGAAACCGAGAATCTGTTGCTATTTACTTGATTTTTAGGAAATCTACGGATTTGTTATAATTTTTAAGGATTTTCAAGCATGTGTCCCACTAAAAGTTAGAGGCTAAGGTTTTGACTGAGCGAATTGGTAAATCAAATACACAGCAGGTTAGCTTGGATCCAGACGAAGCGATTGATGCTAAGAAATCGAGAATCCGTTGATATTTACTCAACTTTTTAGGAAATCTACGGATTTTTATATTTTTTTAGGATTTTCAAGCATGGGTCCCACTAAAAGTTGGAGGCTAAGGTTTTGACTGAGCGAATTGATAATTCCAACACACAGCAAGTTAGCTGGGATCCAGACGAAGCGATTGATGCTAAGAAATCCAGTATCCGTTGATATTTACTCTACTTTTTAGGGAATCTACGGATTTGTTATAATTTTTTAGGATTTTCAAGCATGGGTCCCGCTAAAAGTTGGAGGCTAAGGTTTTGGCAGTGTGAATTGATAAATTCAATACACAGCAAGTTAGCTAGGATCCAAACAAAGCGATTAATGCTTAGAAATCGAGAATCCGTTGATATTTACTAAACTTTTTAGGAAATCTACGGATTTTTATTTTTTTAGGATGGATTTTCAAGCATGGGTCCCACTAAAAATTGGAGGCTAAGGTTTTGGCAGTGTGAAATGATAAATCCGATACACAGCAAATTAGCTTGGATCCAAACGAAGCGATTGATGCTTAGAAATCGAGAATCCGTTGATATTTACTCAACTTTTTAGGAAATCTACGGATTTTTATAATTTTTTAGGATTTTCAAGCATGGGTCCCACTAAAAGTTGGAGGCTAAGATTTCGATTGAGCGAATTGGTAAATCCAATACACAGCAGGTTAGCTGGGATTTAAACGAAGCAGTTGATGTTAAGAAACCGAGAATCTGTTGCTATGTACTTGATTTTTAGGAAATCTACGGATTTGTTATAATATTTTAGGATTTTCAAGCATGGGTCCCACTAAAAGTTAGAGGCTAAGGTTTTGGCAGCGTGAATTGATAAATCCAATACACAGCAAGTTAGCTAGGATTCAAACGAAGCGATTAATGCTTAGAAATCGAGAATCCGTTGATATTTACTCAACTTTTTAGGAAATCTACGGATTTTAAATTTTTTAGGATTTTCAAGCATGGGTCCCACTAAAAGTTGGAGGCTAAGGTTTTGACTGAGCGAATTGGTAAATCCAATACACAGCAGGTTAGCTGGGATTCAAACGAAGAAGTTGATATTAAGAAACCGGGAATCCGGTGCTATGTACTTGATTTTTAGGAAATCTACGGATTTTTAATTTTTTAGGATTTTCAAGCATGGATTCCACTAAAAGTTGGAGGCCAAGGTTTTGTCAGAGCGAATTGATAATTCCAACACACAGCAAGTTAGCTGGGATCCAGACCAAGCGATTGATGCTAAGAAATCTAGTTTCTGTTGATATTTACTCAACTTTTTAGGGAATCTACGGATTTGTTATAATATTTTAGGATTTTCAAGCATGGGTCCCACTAAAAGTTAGAGGCTAAGGTTTTGGCAGCGTGAATTGATAAATCCAATACACAGCAAGTTAGCTAGGATTCAAACGAAGCGATTAATGCTTAGAAATCGAGAATCCGTTGATATTTACTCAACTTTTTAGGAAATCTACGGATTTTAAATTTTTTAGGATTTTCAAGCATGGGTCCCACTAAAAGTTGGAGGCTAAGGTTTTGACTGAGCGAATTGGTAAATCCAATACACAGCAGGTTAGCTGGGATTGAAACGAAGTAGTTGGTATTAAGAAACCGGGAATCCGGTGCTATGTTGTTTTAAGGAAATCTACGGATTTGTTATAATTTTTAAGGATTTTCAAGCATGTGTCCCACTAAAAGTTGGAGGCCAAGGTTTTGTCAGAGCGAATTGATAATTCCAACACACAGCAAGTTAGCTGGGATCCAGACCAAGCGATTGATGCTAAAAAATCTAGTTTCTGTTGGTATTTACTCAACTTTTTAGGGAATCTACGGATTTGTTATAATATTTTAGGATTTTCAAGCATGGGTCCCACTAAAAGTTAGAGGCTAAGGTTTTGGCAGCGTGAATTGATAAATCCAATACACAGCAAGTTAGCTAGGATTCAAACGAAGCGATTAATGCTTAGAAATCGAGAATCCGTTGATATTTACTCAAATGTTTAGGAAATCTACGGATTTTTATAATTTTTTAGGATTTTCAAGCATGGGTCCCACTAAAAGTTAGAGGCTAAGGTTTTGGCAGAGCGAATTGATAATTCCAACACATAGCAAGTTAGCTGGGATCCAGACCAAGCGATTGATGCTAAGAAATCTAGTTTCTGTTGGTATTTACTCAACTTTTTAGGAAATCTACGGATTTCTATAATTTTTTAGGATTTTCAAGCATGGGCCCCACTAAAAGTTGGAGGCTAAGGTTTTGACTGAGCGATATACAGTACAGCGATACCAATACACAGCAGGTTAGCTGGGATTCAAACGAAGTAGTTGATATTAAGAAACCGAGAATCCGGTGCTATGTTGTTTTAAGGAAATCTACGGATTTGTTATAATTTTTAAGGATTTTCAAGCATGTGTCCCACTAAAAGTTGGAGGCCAAGGTTTTGTCAGAGCGAATTGATAATTCCAACACACAGCAAGTTAGCTGGGATCCTGACCAAGCGATTGATGCTAAAAAATCTAGTTTCTGTTGGTAAGGTTTTGGCAGCGTGTATTGATAAATCCAATACACAGCAAGTTATCTAGGATTCAAACGAAGCGATTAATGCTTAGAAATCGAGAATCCGTTGATATTTACTCAACTTTTTAGGAAATCTACGGATTTTAAATTTTTTAGGATTTTCAAGCATGGGTCCCACTAAAAGTTGGAGGCTAAGGTTTTGACTGAGCGAATTGGTAAATCCAATACACAGCAGGTTAGCTGGGATTCAAACGAAGAAGTTGATATTAAGAAACCGGGAATCCGGTGCTATGTACTTGATTTTTAGGAAATCTACGGATTTTAAATTTTTTAGGATTTTCAAGCATGGGTCCCACTAAAAGTTGGAGGCTAAGGTTATGTCAGAGCGAATTGATAATTCCAACACACAGCAAGTTAGCTGGGATCCATACCAAGCGATTTATGCTAAGAAATCTAGTTTCTGTTGATATTTACTCAACTTTTTAGGGAATCTACGGATTTGTTATAATATTTTAGGATTTTCAAGCATGGGTCCCACTAAAAGTTAGAGGCTAAGGTTTTGGCAGCGTGAATTGATAAATCCAATACACAGCAAGTTAGCTAGGATTCCAAACGAAGCGATTAATGCTTAGAAATCGAGAATCCGTTGATATTTACTCAACTTTTTAGGAAATCTACGGATTTTAAATTTTTTAGGATTTTCAAGCATGGGTCCCACTAAAAGTTGGAGGCTAAGGTTTTGACTGAGCGAATTGGTAAATCCAATACACAGCAGGTTAGCTGGGATTGAAACGAAGTAGTTGATATTAAGAAACCGGGAATCCGGTGCTATGTTGTTTTAAGGAAATCTACGGATTTGTTATAATTTTTAAGGATTTTCAAGCATGTGTCCCACTAAAAGTTGGAGGCCAAGGTTTTGTCAGAGCGAATTGATAATTCCAACACACAGCAAGTTAGCTGGGATCCTGACCAAGCGATTGATGCTAAAAAATCTTGTTTCTCTTGGTATTTACTTAACTTTTTAGGAAATCTACGGATTTCTATAATTTTTTAGGATTTTCAAGCATGGATTCCACAAAAAGTTAGAGGCTAAGGTTTTGTCAGAGCGAGTTGATAATTCCAACACATAGCAAGTTAGCTGGAATCCAGACGAAGCGATTGATGCTAAGAAATCTAGTATCCGTTGATATTTACTCTACTTTTTAGGGAATCTACGGATTTGTTATAATTTTTTAGGATTTTCAAGCATGGGTCCCACTAAAAGTTGGAGGCTAAGGTTTTGTCAGAGCGAATTGATAATTCCAACACACAGCAAGTTAGCTGGGATCCAGACCAAGCGATTGATGCTAAGAAATCTAGTTTCTGTTGGTATTTACTCAACTTTTTAGGAAATCTACGGATTTCTATAATTTTTTAGGATTTTCAAGCATGTGTCCCACTAAAAGTTGGAGGCCAAGGTTTTGTCAGAGCGAATTGATAATTCCAACACACAGCAAGTTAGCTGGGATCCTGACCAAGCGATTGATGCTAAAAAATCTAGTTTCTGTTGGTATTTACTTAACTTTTTAGGAAATCTACGGATTTCTATAATTTTTTAGGATTTTCAAGCATGGATTCCACAAAACGTTAGAGGCTAAGGTTTTGTCAGAGCGAGTTGATAATTCCAACACATAGCAAGTTAGCTGGAATCCAGACGAAGCGATTGATGCTAGGAAATCTAGTATCCGTTGATATTTACTCTACTTTTTAGGGAATCTACGGATTTGTTATAATTTTTTAGGATTTTCAAGCATGGGTCCCACTAAAAGTTAGAGGCTAAGGTTTTGGCAGTGTGAATTGATAAATCCAATACACAGCAAGTTAGCTAGGATCCAAACGAAGCGATTGATGCTAAGAAATCGAGAATCTATTGATATTTACTCAACTTTTTAGGAAATCTACGGATTTTAAATTTTTTAGGATTTTCAAGCATGGGTCCCACTAAAAGTTGGAGGCTAAGGTTTTGACTGAGCGAATTGGTAAATCCAATACACAGCAGGTTAGCTGGGATTGAAACGAAGTAGTTGATATTAAGAAACCGGGAATCCGGTGCTATGTTGTTTTAAGGAAATCTACGGATTTGTTATAATTTTTAAGGATTTTCAAGCATGTGTCCCACTAAAAGTTAGAGGCTAAGGTTTCGGCAGTGCGAATTGATAATTCCAACACACAGCAAGTTAGCTGGGATCCAGACCAAGCGATTGATGCTAAGAAATCTAGTTTCTGTTGATATTTACTCAACTTTTTAGGGAATCTACGGATTTTTATAGTTTTTCAGGATTTTCAAGCATGGTTCACACTAAAAGTTGGAGGCTAAGGTTTCGGCAGTGCGAATTGATAATTCCAACACACAACAAGTTAGCTGGAATCCAGATGAAGCGATTAATGCTTAGAAATCGAATCCGTTGATTTCTCAACTTTTTTAGGAATCTACGGATTTTAAATTTTTAGGATTTTCAAGCATGGGTCCCCACTAAAAGTTGGAGGCTAAGGTTTTGACTGAGCGAATTGGTAAATCCAATACACAGCAGGTTAGCTGGGATTGAAACGAAGTAGTTGATATTAAGAATCCGGGAATCCGGTGCTATGTTGTTTTAAGGAAATCTACGGATTTGTTATAATTTTTAAGGATTTTCAAGCATGTGTCCCACTAAAAGTATGAGGCCAAGGTTTTGTCAGAGCGAATTGATAATTCCAACACACAGCAAGTTAGCTGGGATCCTGACCAAGCGATTAATGCTAAAAAATCTAGTTTCTGTTGGTATTTACTTAACTTTTTAGGAAATCTACGGATTTCTATAATTTTTTAGGATTTTCAAGCATGGATTCCACAAAAAGTTAGAGGCTAAGGTTTGTCAGAGCGAGTTTGATAATTCCAACACATAGCAAGTTAGCTGGAATCCAGACGAAGCGATTGATGCTAGGAAATCTAGTATCCGTTGATATTTACTCTACTTTTTAGGGAATCTACGGATTTGTTATAATTTTTTAGGATTTTCAAGCATGGGTCCCACTAAAAGTTGGAGGCTAAGGTTTTGTCAGAGCGAATTGATAATTCCAACACACAGCAAGTTAGCTGGGATCCAGACCAAGCGATTGATGCTAAGAAATCCAGTATCCGTTGATATTTACTCTACTTTTTAGGGAATCCACGGATTTGTTATAATTTTTTAGGATTCTCAAGCATGGGTCCGGATAAAAGTTGGAGGCTAACGTTTGGCAGAGCGAATTGGTAAATCCAATACACAGCAGGTTAGCTGGGATTTAAACGAAGCAGTTGATGTTAAGAAACCAAGAATCCGTTGCTATGTACTTGATTTTTAGGAAATCTACGGATTTTTATTTTATTTAGGATTTTCAAGCATGGGTCCCACTAAAAGTTTGAGGCTAACTTTTTGTCAGAGCAAATTGATAATTCCAACACACAGCGAAGCGATTATTGATTAGAAATCGAGAATCCGTTGATATTTACTCAACTTTTTAGGAAATCTACGGATTTCTATAATTTTTTAGGATTTTCAAGCATGGGTCCCGCTAAAAGTTAGAGGCTAAGGTTTTGGCAGTGTGAATTGATAAATCCAATACACAGCAAGTTAGCTGGGACCCATACGAAGCGATTGGTGCTTAGAAATCGAGAATCCGTTGATATTTACTCAACTTTTTAGGAAATCTACGGATTTTTATAATTTTTTAGGATTTTCAAGCATGGGTCCCGCTAAAAGTTAGAGGCTAAGGTTTTGGCAGTGTGAATTGATAAATCCAATACACAGCAAGTTAGCTAGGATCCAAACGAAGCGATTAATGCTTAGAAATCGAGAATCCGTTGATATTTACTCAACTTTTTAGGAAATCTACGGATTTTTATATTTTTTTAAGATTTTCAAGCATGGGTCCCACTAATAGTTAGAGGCTAAGGTTTTGACTGAGCGAATTAGTAAATCAAATACACAGCAGGTTAGCTAGGATCCAAACGAAGCGATTGATGCTAAGATATCGAAAATCCGTTGATATTACCCAACTTTTTAGGACATTCACGGATTTTTATAATTTTTTAGGATTTTCAGGCATGGGTCCCACTAAAAGTTGGAGGCTAAGGTTTCGGCAGTGCGAATTGATAATTCCAATACACAGCAAGTTAGCTGGGACCCATACGAAGCGATTGATGCTTAGAAATCGAGAATCCGTTGATATTTACTCAACTTTTTAGGAAATCTACGGATTTGTTATAATTTTTTAGGATTTTCAAGCATGGGTCCCGCTAAAAGTTAGAGGCTAAGGTTTTGACAGTGTGAATTGATAAATCCAATACACAGCAAGTTAGCTAGGATCCAAACGAAGCGATTAATGCTTAGAAATCGAGAATCCGTTGATATTTACTCAACTTTTTAGGAAATCTACGGATTTTTATATTTTTTTAAGATTTTCAAGCATGGGTCCCACTAATAGTTAGAGGCTAAGGTTTTGACTGAGCGAATTAGTAAATCAAATACACAGCAGGTTAGCTAGGATCCAAACGAAGCGATTGATGCTAAGAAATCGAGAATCCGTTGATATTTACTCAACTTTTTAGGAAATCTACGGATTTTTATAATTTTTTAGGATTTTCAAACATGGGTCCCACTAAAAGTTGGAGGCCAACGTTTTGTCAGAGCGAATTGATAATTCCAACACATAGCAAGTTAGCTGGAATCCAGACGAAGCCATTGATGCTAAGAAATCTAGTATCAGTTGATATTTACTCTACTTTTTAGTGAATCTACGGATTTGTATAATTTTTTGGGACTTTCAAGCATGGGTCCCACTAAAAGTTGGAGGCTAAGGTTTTGACTGAGCGAATTAGTAAATCAAATACACAGCGGGTTAGCTTGGATCTAGACGAAGCGATTGATGCTAAGAAATCGAAAATCCGTTGATATTTACTCAATTTTTTAGGAAATCTACGAAATTTTATAGTTTTTTAAGATTTTCAAGCATAGGTCCCACTAAAAGTTGGAGGCTAAAGTTTTGTCAGAGCGAATTGATAATTCCAACACACAGCAAGTTAGCTGGGATCCAGACGAAGCGATTGATGCTAAGAAATCTAGTGTCCGTTGATATTTACTCTACTTTTTAGGGAATCTACGGATTTGTTATATTTTTTTAGGATTTTCAAGCATGGGTCCCGCTAAAAATTGGAGGCTAAGGTTTTGGCAGTGTGAATTGATAAATCCAATACACAGCGAGTTAGCTGGGATCCAGACGAAGCGATCGATGCTTAGAAATCGAGAATCCGTTGATATTTACTCAACTTTTTAGGAAATCTACGGATTTCTATATTTTTTTAGATTTTCAAGCATGGGTCCCACTAATAGTTGGAAGCTAAGGTTTTGACTGAGCGAATTAGTAAATCAAATACACGGCAGGTTAACTAGGATCCAAATGAAGCGATTGATGCTAAGAAATCGAGAATCCGTTGATATTTACTCAACTTTTTAGGAAATCTACGGATTTTTATAATTTTTTAGGATTTTCAAGCATGGGTCCCACTAAAAGTTGGAGGCTTACGTTTGGCAGAGCAAATTGATAATTCCAATACACAGCAGGTTAGCTTGGATCCAGACGAAGCGATTGATGCTAAGATATCGAAAATCCGTTGATATTACTCATTTTTTTAGGAAATCTACGGATTTTTATAATTTTTTAGGATTTTCAGGCATGGGTCCCACTAAAAGTTAGAGGCTTAGTTTCGGCAGTGCGAATTGATAATTCCAATACACAGCAAGTTAGCTGGGATCCAGACGAAGCGATTGATGCTTAGAAATCGAGAATCCGTTGATATTTACTCAACTTTTTAGGAAATCTACGGATTTTTATATTTTTTTAAGATTTTCAAGCATGGGTCCCACTAATAGTTGGAGGCTAAGGTTTTGACTGAGCGAATTAGTAAATCATACACAGCAGGTTAGCTTGGATCCAAACGAAGCGATTGATGCTAAGAAATCGAGAATCCGTTGATATTTACTCAACTTTTTTGGAAATCTACGGATTTCTATATTTTTTTAAGATTTTCAAGCATGGGTCCCACTAAAAGTTGGAAGCTAAGGTTTTGACTGAGCGAATTAGTAAATCAAATACACGGCAGGTTAACTAGGATCCAAACGAAGCGATTGATGCTAAGAAATCGAGAATCCGTTGATATTTACTCAACTTTTTAGGAAATCTACGGATTTTTATAATTTTTTAGGATTTTCAAGCTTGGGTCCCACTAAAAGTTGGAGGCTTACGTTTGGCAGAGCGAAATGGTAAATCCAATACACAGCAGGTAAGCTGGGATTTAAACGAAGCAGTTGATGTTAAGAAACCGAGAATCTGTTGCTATGTACTTGATTTTTAGGAAATCTACGGATTTGTTATAATTTTTAAGGATTTTCAAGCATGTGTCCCACTAAAAGTTGGAGGCTAAGGTTTTGTCAGAGCGAATTGATAATTCCAACACACAGCAAGTTATCTGGGATCCAGACCAAACGATTGATGCTAAGAAATCTAGTTTCTGTTGATATTTTTTCAACTTTTTAGGGAATCTACGGATTTGTTACAATATTTTAGGATTTTCAAGCATGGGTCCCACTAAAAGTTAGAGGCTAAGGTTTTGGCAGCGTGAATTGATAAATCCAATACACAGCAAGTTAGCTAGGATTCAAACGAAACGATTGATGCTTAGAAATCGAGAATCCGTTGATATTTACTCAACTGTTTAGGAAATCTACGGATTTTTATAATTTCTTAGGATTTTCAAGCATGGGTCCCACTAAAAGTTAGAGGCTAAGGTTTTGACTGAGCGAATTGGTTAATCCAATACACAGCAGGTTAGCTGGGATTCAAACGAAGTAGTTGATATTAAGAAACCGAGAATCCGGTGCTCTGTACTTGATTTTTAGGAAATCTACGGATTTTTATATTTTTTTAGGATTTTCAAGCATGGGTCCCACTAAAAGTTAGAGGCTAAGGTTTTGTCAGAGCGAATTGATAATTCCAACACACAGCAAATTAGCTGGGATCCAGACGAAGCGATTGGTGCTAAGAAATCTTGTATCCGTTGATATTTACTCTACTTTTTAGGGAATCTACGGATTTGTCATAATTTTTTAGGATTTTCAAGCATGGGTCCCGCTAAAAGTTAGAGGCTAAGGTTTTGGCAGTGTGAATTGATAAATCCAATACACAGCAAGTTAGCTAAGATCCAAACGAAGTGATTAATGCTTAGAAATCGAGAATCCGTTGATATTTACTCAACTTTTTAGGAAATCTACGGATTTTTATTTTTTTAGGATTTTCAAGCATGGGTCCCACTAAAAGTTGGAGGCTAAAGTTTTGTCAGAGCGAATTGATAATTCCAACACATAGCAAGTTAGCTGGGATCCAGACAAAGCGATTGATGCTAAGAAATCTAGTATCCGTTGATATTTACTCTACTTTTTAGGGAATCTACGGATTTCTATAATTTTTTAGGATTTTCAAGCATGGGTTCCGCTAAAAATTGGAGGCTAAGGTTTTGGCAGTGTGAATTGATAAATCCAATACACAGCAAGTTAGCTAGGATCCAAACGAAGCGATTAATGCTTATAAATCGAGAATCCGTTGATATTTACTCAACTTTTTAGGAAATCTACGGATTTTTATTTTTTTAGGATTTTCAAGCATGGGTCCCACTAAAAGTTGGAGGCTAAAGTTTTGTCAGAGCGAATTGATAATTCCAACACACAGCAAGTTAGCTGGGATCCAGACAAAGCGATTGATGCTTTGAAATCTAGTATCCGTTGATATTACTCTACTTTTTAGGGAATCTACGGATTTGATATATTTTTTTAAGATTTTCAAGCATAGGTCACGCTAAAAGTTAGAGGCTAAAGTTTTGGGAGCGTGAATTGATAAATCCATTACACAGCAAGTTAGCTAGGATCCAAACGAAGCGATTGATGCTAAGAAATCGAGAATCCGTTGATATTACTCAACTTTTTAGGAAATCTACGGATTTCTATATTTTTTTAGGATTTTCAAGCATGGGTCCTACTAAAAGTTGGAGGCTAAGGTTTTGACTGAGCGAATTGGTAAATCCAATACACAGCAAGTTAGCTAGGATCGAAACGAAGCGATTGATGCTAAGAAATCGAAAATCCGTTGATATTACTCAACTTTTTAGGAAATCTACGGAATTTTTATAATTTTTTAGGATTTTCAAGCATGGGTCCCACTAAAAGTTGGAGGCTAAGGTTTTGACTGAGCGAATTGGTAAATCCAATACACAGCAGTTTAGCTGTAATTTAAACGATGCAGTTGATGTTAAGAAACCGAGAATCCGTTGCTATGTACTTGATTTTTAGGAAATCTACGGATATTTATTTTATTTAGGATTTTCAAGCACTAAAAGTTATAGGCTAAGGTTTTGTTAGAGCGAATTGATAATTCCAACACATAGCAAGTTAGCTGGGATCCAGAAGAAGCCATTGATGCTAAAAAATCTAGTATCAGTTAATACGTACTCTACTTTTTAGTGAATCTACGGATTTGTTTTAATTTTTTGGGATTTTCAAGCATGGGTCCCACTAAAAATTAGAGGCTAAGGTTTTGGCAGTGTGAATTGATAAATCCAATACACAGCAAGTTAGCTAAGAACCAACGAAGCGATTGATGCTTAGAAATCGAGAATCCGTTGATATTTACTCAATTTTTTAGGAAAATCTACGGATTTTTATAATTTTTTAGGATTTTCAAGCATGGGTCCCACTAAAAGTTGAAGGCTAAGGTTTCGGCAGAGCGAATTGGTTAATCCAATACACTGCAGGTTCGCTGGGATCCAAACGAACCGATTGATGTTAAGAAATCGAGAATCCATTGATATTTATTTAATTTTTAGGTAATCTATTATTTTTTTCATATTTTTTTAGGATTTTCAAGCATGGGTCCCACTAAAAGATGGAGGCTAAGGTTTCGGTAGAGCGAATTGATAATTTCAACACACAGCAACATAGCTGGGATGCAGACGAAGCAATTGACGTGACAAATCTAGTATCCGTTGATATTTACTCAACTTTTTAGGAAATCTACGGATTTTTTATAATTTTTTAAGATTTTCAAGCATGGGTCCCACTAAAAGTCCCATAGCAGGTTAGCTGGGATTTAAATGAAGCACTTGATATTAATAAACCGAGAATACGTTGTTATGTACTTGATTTTTAGGAAATCTACGGATTTTTATTTATTTTGGATTTTAAAGCATGGGTCCCACTAAAAGTTGGAGGCTAAGGTTTTGTCAGAGCGAATTGATAATTCCAACACACAGCAAGTTAGCTGGGATCCAGACCAAGCGATTGATGCTAAGAAATCTAGTTTCTGTTGATATTTACTTATATTTTTAGGGAATCTACGGATTTGTTATAATATTTTAGGATTTTCAAGCAGGGATCCCACTAAAAGTTAGAGGCTAAGGTTTTGACTGAGCGTGAATTGATAAATCCAATACACAGCAAGTTAGCTAGGATTCAAACGAAGCTATTAATGCTTAGAAATCGAGAATCCGTTGATATTTACTCAACTTTTTCAGGAAATCTACGGATTTTATAATTTTTTAGGATTTTCAAGCATGGGTCCCACTAAAAGTTGGAGGCTAAGGTTTTGACTGAGCGATCCAATACACAGCAGGTTAGCTGGGATTCAAACGAAGTAGTTGATATTAAGAAACCGAGAATCCGATGCTATGTACTTGATTTTTAGAAAATCTACGAATTTTTAATTTTTTAAGATTTTCAAGCATGGGTCCCACTAAAAGTTGGAGGCTAAGGTTTTGTCAGAGCGAATTGATAATTTCAACACATAGCAAGTAAGCTGGAATCCAGACCAAGCGATTGATGCTAAGAAATGTAGTTTCTGTTGATATTTACTCAACTTTTTAGGGAATCTACGGATTTGTTATAATATTTTAGGATTTTCAAGCATGGGTCCCACTAAAAGTTGGAGGCTAAGGTTTTGTCAGAGCGAATTGGAAATTCGAACACACAGCAAGTTAGCTGGGATCCAGACCAAGCGATTGATGCTAAGATATCTAGTTTCTGTTGATATTTACTCAACTTTTTAGGGAATCTATGGATTTGTTATAATATTTTAGGATTTTCAAGCATGGGTCCCACTAAAAGTTAGAGGCTAAGGTTTTGTCAGAGCGAATTGATAATTCCAACACATAGCAAGTTAGCTGGAATCCAGACCAAGCGATCCGTTGATATTTACTCTACTTTTTAGGGAATCTACAGATTTTTATAATTTTTTAGGATTTTCAAGCATGGGTCCCACTAAAAGTTAGAGGCTAAGGTTTTGGCAGCGTGAATTGATAAATCCAATACACAGCAAGTTAGCTAGGATCCAAACGAAGCGATTGATGCTAAGAAATCGAGGATCCGTTGATATTTACTCTACTTTTTGGAAATCTACGGATTTTTATATTTTTTTAAGATTTTCAAACATGGGTCCCACTAAAAGTTGGAGGCTAAGGTTTTGACTGAGCGAATTAGTAAATCCAATACACAGCATGTTAGCTAGGATCCAAACGAAGCGATTGATGCTAAAAAATCAAGAATCCGTTGATATTTACTCAACTTTTTAGGAAATCTACGGATTTTTAGAATTTTTTTAGGATTTTCAAGCATGGGTCCCACTAAAAGTTGGAGGCTAACGTTTGGCAGAGCAAATTGATAATTCCAATACACAGCAGGTTAGCTTGGATCCAGACGAAGCGATTGATGCTAAGATATCGAAAATCCGTTGATATTACTCAACTTTTTAGGAAATCTACGGATTTTTATAATTTTTTAGGATTTTCAGGCATGGGTCCCACTAAAAGTTGGAGGCTAAGGTTTCGGCTGTGCGAATTGACAATTCCAATACACAGCAAGTTAGCTGGGATCCTGACGAAGCGATTGATGCTTAGAAATCGAGAATCCGTTGATATTTACTCAACTTTTTAGGAAATCTACGGATTTTTATATTTTTTTTAAAGATTTTCAAGCATGGGTCCCACTAATAGTTGGAGGCTAAGGTTTTGACTGAGTGAATTAGTAAATCAAATACACAGCAGGTTAGCTAGGATCCAAACGAAGCGATTGATGCTAAGAAATCGCGAATCCGTTGATATTACTCAACTTTTTAGGAAATCTACGGATTTTTATAATTTTTTAGGATTTTCAAGCATGGGTCCCACTAAAAGTTGGAGGCTAACTTTTTGTCAGAGCGAATTGATAATTCCAACACATAGCAAGTTAGCTGGAATCCGAACGAAGTCATTGATGCTAAGAAATCTAGTATCAGTTGATATTTACTCTACTTTTTAGTGAATCTTCGGATTTGTATAATTTTTTGGGACTTTAAAGCATGGGTCCCACTAAAAATTGGATGCTGAGGTTTTGACTGAGCGAATTTGTAAATCAAATACACAGCAGGTTAGCTTGGATCTAGACGAAGCGATTGATGCTTAGAAATCGAAAATCCGTTGATATTTACTCAATTTTTTAGGAAATCTACGAAATTTTATTGTTTTTTAGGATTTTCAAGTATGGGTCCCACTAAAAGTTGGAGGCTAAGGTTTTGGCAGAGCGAATTGATAATTCCAACACATAGCAAGTTAGCTGGAATCCAGACGAAGCGATTGATGCTAAGTAATCTAGTATCCGTTGATATTACTCTACTTTGTAGGGAATCTACGGATTTTTATATTTTTTTGGGATTTTTAAGCATGGGTCCCACTAAAAGTTGGAGGCTAAGGTTTTGGCAGCGTGAATTGATAAATCCAATACACAGCAAGTTAGCTAGGATCCAAACGAAGCGATTGATGCTTAGAAATCGAAAATCCGTTGATATTTACTCAACTTTTTAGGAAATCTACGGATTTTTATTTTTTGAGGATTTTCAAGCATGGGTCCCACTAAAAGTTGGAGGCTAAAGTTTTGTCAGAGCGAATTGATAATTCCAACACACAGCAAGTTAGCTGGGATCCAGACAAAGCGATTGATGCTTTGAAATCTAGTATTCGTTGATATTACTCTACTTTTTTAAGAATCTACGGATTTGATATATTTTTTTTTAAGATTTTCAAGCATAGGTCACGCTAAAAGTTAGAGGCTAAAGTTTTGGGAGCGTGAATTGATAAATCCATTACACAGCAAGTTAGCTAGGATCCAAACGAAGCGATTGATGCTAAGAAATCGAGAATCCGTTGATGTTACTCAACTTTTTAGGAAATCTACGGATTTCTATATATTTTTAGGATTTTCAAGCATGGGTCCTACTAAAAGTTGGAGGCTAAGGTTTTGACTGAGCGAATTGGTAAATCCAATACACAGCAAGTTAGCTAGGATCAAAACGAAGCGATTGATGCTAAGAAATCGAAAATCCGTTGATATTACTCAACTTTTTAGGAAATCTACGGATTTTTATAATTTTTTAGGATTTTCAAGCATGGGTCCCACTAAAAGTTGGAGGCTAAGGTTTTGACTGAGCGAATTGGTAAATCCAATATACAGCAGTTTAGCTGTAATTTAAACGATGCAGTTGATGCTAAGAAACCGAGAATCCGTTGCTATGTACTTGATTTTTAGGAAATCTACGGATATTTATTTTATTTAGGATTTTCAAGCACTAAAAGTTATAGGCTAAGGTTTTGTTAGAGCGAATTGATAATTCCAACACATAGCAAGTTAGCTGGGATCCAGAAGAAGCCATTGATGCTAAAAAATCTAGTATCAGTTAATACGTACTCTACTTTTTAGTGAATCTACGGATTTGTTTTAATTTTTTGGGATTTTCAAGCATGGGTCCCACTAAAAATTAGAGGCTAAGGTTTTGGCAGTGTGAATTGATAAATCCAATACACAGCAAGTTAGCTAAGAACCAACGAAGCGATTGATGCTTAGAAATCGAGAATCCGTTGATATTTACTCAATTTTTTAGGAAAATCTACGGATTTTTATAATTTTTTAGGATTTTCAAGCATGGGTCCCACTAAAAGTTGAAGGCTAAGGTTTCGGCAGAGCGAATTGGTTAATCCAATACACTGCAGGTTCGCTGGGATCCAAACGAACCGATTGATGTTAAGAAATCGAGAATCCATTGATATTTATTTAATTTTTAGGTAATCTATTATTTTTTTCATATTTTTTTAGGATTTTCAAGCATGGGTCCCACTAAAAGATGGAGGCTAAGGTTTCGGTAGAGCGAATTGATAATTTCAACACACAGCAACATAGCTGGGATGCAGACGAAGCAATTGACGTGACAAATCTAGTATCCGTTGATATTTACTCAACTTTTTAGGAAATCTACGGATTTTTTATAATTTTTTAAGATTTTCAAGCATGGGTCCCACTAAAAGTCCCATAGCAGGTTAGCTGGGATTTAAATGAAGCACTTGATATTAATAAACCGAGAATACGTTGTTATGTACTTGATTTTTAGGAAATCTACGGATTTTTATTTATTTTGGATTTTAAAGCATGGGTCCCACTAAAAGTTGGAGGCTAAGGTTTTGTCAGAGCGAATTGATAATTCCAACACACAGCAAGTTAGCTGGGATCCAGACCAAGCGATTGATGCTAAGAAATCTAGTTTCTGTTGATATTTACTTATATTTTTAGGGAATCTACGGATTTGTTATAATATTTTAGGATTTTCAAGCAGGGATCCCACTAAAAGTTAGAGGCTAAGGTTTTGACTGAGCGTGAATTGATAAATCCAATACACAGCAAGTTAGCTAGGATTCAAACGAAGCGATTAATGCTTAGAAATCGAGAATCCGTTGATATTTACTCAACTTTTTAGGAAATCTACGGATTTTATAATTTTTTAGGATTTTCAAGCATGGGTCCCACTAAAAGTTGGAGGCTAAGGTTTTGACTGAGCGATCCAATACACAGCAGGTTAGCTGGGATTCAAACGAAGTAGTTGATATTAAGAAACCGAGAATCCGATGCTATGTACTTGATTTTTAGAAAATCTACGAATTTTTAATTTTTTAAGATTTTCAAGCATGGGTCCCACTAAAAGTTGGAGGCTAAGGTTTTGTCAGAGCGAATTGATAATTTCAACACATAGCAAGTTAGCTGGAATCCAGACGAAGCGATTGATGCTAAGAAATCTAGTTTCTGTTGATATTTACTCAACTTTTTAGGGAATCTACGGATTTGTTATAATATTTTAGGATTTTCAAGCATGGGTCCCACTAAAAGTTGGAGGCTAAGGTTTTGTCAGAGCGAATTGGAAATTCCAACACACAGCAAGTTAGCTGGGATCCAGACCAAGCGATTGATGCTAAGATATCTAGTTTCTGTTGATATTTACTCAACTTTTTAGGGAATCTATGGATTTGTTATAATATTTTAGGATTTTCAAGCATGGGTCCCACTAAAAGTTAGAGGCTAAGGTTTTGTCAGAGCGAATTGATAATTCCAACACATAGCAAGTTAGCTGGAATCCAGACCAAGCGATCCGTTGATATTTACTCTACTTTTTAGGGAATCTACAGATTTTTATAATTTTTTAGGATTTTCAAGCATGGGTCCCACTAAAAGTTAGAGGCTAAGGTTTTGGCAGCGTGAATTGATAAATCCAATACACAGCAAGTTAGCTAGGATCCAAACAAAGCGATTGATGCTTCGAAATCGAGGATCCGTTGATATTTACTCTACTTTTTGGAAATCTACGGATTTTTATATTTTTTTAAGATTTTCAAACATGGGTCCCACTAAAAGTTGGAGGCTAAGGTTTTGACTGAGCGAATTAGTAAATCCAATACACAGCATGTTAGCTAGGATTCAAACGAAGCGATTGATGCTAAAAAATCAAGAATCCGTTGATATTTACTCAACTTTTTAGGAAATCTACGGATTTTTAGAATTTTTTTAGGATTTTCAAGCATGGGTCCCACTAAAAGTTGGAGGCTAACGTTTGGCAGAGCAAATTGATAATTCCAATACACAGCAGGTTAGCTTGGATCCAGACGAAGCGATTGATGCTAAGATATCGAAAATCCGTTGATATTACTCAACTTTTTAGGAAATCTACGGATTTTTATAATTTTTTTAGGATTTTCAGGCATGGGTCCCACTAAAAGTTGGAGGCTAAGGTTTCGGCTGTGCGAATTGATAATTCCAATACACAGCAAGTTAGCTGGGATCCTGACGAAGCGATTGATGCTTAGAAATCGAGAATCCGTTGATATTTACTCAACTTTTTAGGAAATCTACGGATTTTTATATTTTTTTTAAAGATTTTCAAGCATGGGTCCCACTAATAGTTGGAGGCTAAGGTTTTGACTGAGCGAATTAGTAAATCAAATACACAGCAGGTTAGCTAGGATCCAAACGAAGCGATTGATGCTTAGAAATCGCGAATCCGTTGATATTTACTCAACTTTTTAGGAAATCTACGGATTTTTATAATTTTTTAGGATTTTCAAGCATGGGTCCCACTAAAAGTTGGAGGCTAACTTTTTGTCAGAGCGAATTGATAATTCCAACACATAGCAAGTTAGCTGGAATCCGAACGAAGTCATTGATGCTAAGAAATCTAGTATCAGTTGATATTTACTCTACTTTTTAGTGAATCTTCGGATTTGTATAATTTTTTGGGACTTTAAAGCATGGGTCCCACTAAAAATTGGATGCTGAGGTTTTGACTGAGCGAATTTGTAAATCAAATACACAGCAGGTTAGCTTGGATCTAGACGAAGCGATTGATGCTTAGAAATCGAAAATCCGTTGATATTTACTCAATTTTTTAGGAAATCTACGAAATTTTATTGTTTTTTAGGATTTTCAAGCATGGGTCCCACTAAAAGTTGGAGGCTAAGGTTTTGGCAGAGCGAATTGATAATTCCAACACATAGCAAGTTAGCTGGAATCCAGACGAAGCGATTGATGCTAAGTAATCTAGTATCCGTTGATATTACTCTACTTTGTAGGGAATCTACGGATTTTTATATTTTTTTGGGATTTTTAAGCATGGGTCCCACTAAAAGTTGGAGGCTAAGGTTTTGGCAGCGTGAATTGATAAATCCAATACACAGCAAGTTAGCTAGGATCCAAACGAAGCGATTGATGCTTAGAAATCGAAAATCCGTTGATATTTACTCAACTTTTTTAGGAAATCTATGGATTTCTATACTTTTTTAGGATTTTCAAGCATGGGTCCGACTAAAAGTTAGAGGCTAAGGTTTTGACTGAGCGAATTGGTAAATCCAATACACAGCAGGTAAGCTGGGATTTAAACGAAGCAGTTGATGTTAAGAAACCGAGGATCTGTTGCTATTTACTTGATTTTTAGGAAATCTACGGATTTGTTATAATTTTTAAGGATTTTCAAGCATGTGTCCCACTAAAAGTTGGAGGCTAAGGTTTTGACTGAGCGTGAATTGATAAATCCAATACACAGCAAGTTAGCTAGGATTCAAACGAAGCGATTAATGCTTTGAAATCGAGAATCCGTTGATATTTACTCAACTTTTTAGGAAATCTACGGATTTCTATAATATTTTAGGATTTTCAAGCATGGGTTCCACTAAAAGTTGGAGAATCCGGTGCTATGTACTTTTTTTTTTTTTTTTTTTTTTTTTTTTTTTTTTTTTTTTTTTTTAAGCTTTAAACCAAATGGTTCATTCGCTTTTATTTAGGATTTTTTTTATAGTTGCAGGTTACATTTCTTGACAAAATTTAACAATTTCGTTTCTTCATCTTCGTTATTGCTTAGTACAATCTGAATGTTACTACATAGTCGTAGTTCTTCCCTAATAGCATCGTATTTCATACAGTTCAGTAAGATATGTTCTACAGAAAGTTCAGTGTTGCATATTTCGCAGTTGTTTGATAACGTTCGGTCGAACAGGTGCTGCTTGGTCATCCGAGTATGACCAATTCGGAGTCTCGTTAGTATACGTTGTTCTCGTCGGTCTTTCCTATCGTGCCATTTATCGACCAAAGGTTTACAGGCTTGCAAAAAAGTTGAGCGATGAGAGTCCCATTTTTCCTGAAAACTGTAACGGAACAACCCTTTGATCCATTTTATCGCATCGGCTGAGGGTACCGTTTGGTAGAGTAGTCTTGAGGATCGACCTCGTTCGGCTGCTCGATCTGCTTCTTCGTTTCCTGAGACTCCGGAGTGACTTGGAATCCAACAAACTACGATGTTCTTTCTTCCTGCAATTATCTCGAATTCCTGTAGGAAAGGATGATTTGAATCCCCCTTGTCGATGGCGGCTATACAACTTGCAGAATCTGACAGGATGACGGTTGGTGGAAATCGAGAATCCATTGATATTTATTTAATTTTTAGGTAATCTATTATTTTTTTCATATTTTTTTAGGATTTTCAAGCATGGGTCCCACTAAAAGATGGAGGCTAAGGTTTCGGTAGAGCGAATTGATAATTTCAACACACAGCAACATAGCTGGGATGCAGACGAAGCAATTGACGTGACAAATCTAGTATCCGTTGATATTTACTCAACTTTTTAGGAAATCTACGGATTTTTTATAAATTTTTAAGATTTTCAAGCATGGGTCCCACTAAAAGTCCCATAGCAGGTTAGCTGGGATTTAAATGAAGCACTTGATATTAATAAACCGAGAATACGTTGTTATGTACTTGATTTTTAGGAAATCTACGGATTTTTATTTATTTTGGATTTTAAAGCATGGGTCCCACTAAAAGTTGGAGGCTAAGGTTTTGTCAGAGCGAATTGATAATTCCAACACACAGCAAGTTAGCTGGGATCCAGACCAAGCGATTGATGCTAAGAAATCTAGTTTCTGTTGATATTTACTTATATTTTTAGGGAATCTACGGATTTGTTATAATATTTTAGGATTTTCAAGCAGGGATCCCACTAAAAGTTAGAGGCTAAGGTTTTGACTGAGCGTGAATTGATAAATCCAATACACAGCAAGTTAGCTAGGATTCAAACGAAGCGATTAATGCTTAGAAATCGAGAATCCGTTGATATTTACTCAACTTTTTAGGAAATCTACGGATTTTATAATTTTTTAGGATTTTCAAGCATGGGTCCCACTAAAAGTTGGAGGCTAAGGTTTTGACTGAGCGATCCAATACACAGCAGGTTAGCTGGGATTCAAACGAAGTAGTTGATATTAAGAAACCGAGAATCCGATGCTATGTACTTGATTTTTAGAAAATCTACGAATTTTTAATTTTTTAAGATTTTCAAGCATGGGTCCCACTAAAAGTTGGAGGCTAAGGTTTTGTCAGAGCGAATTGATAATTTCAACACATAGCAAGTTAGCTGGAATCCAGACGAAGCGATTGATGCTAAGAAATCTAGTTTCTGTTGATATTTACTCAACTTTTTAGGGAATCTACGGATTTGTTATAATATTTTAGGATTTTCAAGCATGGGTCCCACTAAAAGTTGGAGGCTAAGGTTTTGTCAGAGCGAATTGGAAATTCCAACACACAGCAAGTTAGCTGGGATCCAGACCAAGCGATTGATGCTAAGATATCTAGTTTCTGTTGATATTTACTCAACTTTTTAGGGAATCTATGGATTTGTTATAATATTTTAGGATTTTCAAGCATGGGTCCCACTAAAAGTTAGAGGCTAAGGTTTTGTCAGAGCGAATTGATAATTCCAACACATAGCAAGTTAGCTGGAATCCAGACCAAGCGATCCGTTGATATTTACTCTACTTTTTAGGGAATCTACAGATTTTTATAATTTTTTAGGATTTTCAAGCATGGGTCCCACTAAAAGTTAGAGGCTAAGGTTTTGGCAGCGTGAATTGATAAATCCAATACACAGCAAGTTAGCTAGGATCCAAACAAAGCGATTGATGCTTAGAAATCGAGGATCCGTTGATATTTACTCTACTTTTTGGAAATCTACGGATTTTTATATTTTTTTAAGATTTTCAAACATGGGTCCCACTAAAAGTTGGAGGCTAAGGTTTTGACTGAGCGAATTAGTAAATCCAATACACAGCATGTTAGCTAGGATCCAAACGAAGCGATTGATGCTAAAAAATCAAGAATCCGTTGATATTTACTCAACTTTTTAGGAAATCTACGGATTTTTAGAATTTTTTTAGGATTTTCAAGCATGGGTCCCACTAAAAGTTGGAGGCTAACGTTTGGCAGAGCAAATTGATAATTCCAATACACAGCAGGTTAGCTTGGATCCAGACGAAGCGATTGATGCTAAGATATCGAAAATCCGTTGATATTACTCAACTTTTTAGGAAATCTACGGATTTTTATAATTTTTTAGGATTTTCAGGCATGGGTCCCACTAAAAGTTGGAGGCTAAGGTTTCGGCTGTGCGAATTGATAATTCCAATACACAGCAAGTTAGCTGGGATCCTGACGAAGCGATTGATGCTTAGAAATCGAGAATCCGTTGATATTTACTCAACTTTTTAGGAAATCTACGGATTTTTATATTTTTTTTAAAGATTTTCAAGCATGGGTCCCACTAATAGTTGGAGGCTAAGGTTTTGACTGAGCGAATTAGTAAATCAAATACACAGCAGGTTAGCTAGGATCCAAACGAAGCGATTGATGCTAAGAAATCGCGAATCCGTTGATATTTACTCTAACTTTTAGTGATCTTCGGATTTGTATATTTTTTGGGACTTTTAAGCATGGGTCCCACTAAAAATTGGATGCTGAGGTTTGACTGAGCGAATTTGTAAATCCAATATACAGCAGGTTAGCTTGGATCTAGACGAAGCGATTGATGCTTAGAAATCGAAAATCCGTTGATATTTACTCAATTTTTTAGGAAATCTACGAAATTTTATTGTTTTTTAGGATTTTCAAGCATGGGTCCCACTAAAAGTTGGAGGCTAAGGTTTTGGCAGAGCGAATTGATAATTCCAACACATAGCAAGTTAGCTGGAATCCAGACGAAGCGATTGATGCTACGTAATCTAGTATCCGTTGATATTACTCTACTTTGTAGGGAATCTACGGATTTTTATATTTTTTTGGGATTTTTAAGCATGGGTCCCACTAAAAGTTGGAGGCTAAGGTTTTGGCAGCGTGAATTGATAAATCCAATACACAGCAAGTTAGCTAGGATCCAAACGAAGCGATTGATGCTTAGAAATCGAAAATCCGTTGATATTTACTCAACTTTTTTAGGAAATCTACGGATTTCTATAATTTTTTAGGATTTTCAAGCATGGGTCCGACTAAAAGTTAGAGGCTAAGGTTTTGACTGAGCGAATTGATAAATCCAATACACAGCAGGTAAGCTGGGATTTAAACGAAGCAGTTGATGTTAAGAAACCGAGGATCTGTTGCTATTTACTTGATTTTTAGGAAATCTACGGATTTGTTATAATTTTTAAGGATTTTCAAGCATGTGTCCCACTAAAAGTTGGAGGCTAAGGTTTTGTCAGAGCGAATTGATAATTCCAACACACAGCAAGTTAGCTGGGATCCAGACCCAGCGATTGATGCTAAGAAATCTAGTTTCTGTTGATATTTACTCATATTTTTAGGGAATCTACGGATTTGTTATAATATTTTAGGATTTTCAAGCATGGGTCCCACAAAAAGTTAGAGGCTTAGGTTTTGACTGAGCGTGAATTGATAAATCCAATACACAGCAAGTTAGCTAGGATTCAAACGAAGCGATTAATGCTTAGAAATCGAGAATCCGTTGATATTTACTCAACTTTTTAGGAAATCTACGGATTTCTATAATTTTTTAGGATTTTCAAGCATGGGTTCCACTAAAAGTTGGAGGCTAAGGTTTTGACTGAGCGAATTGGTAAATCCAATACACAGCAGGTTAGCTGGGATTCAAACGAAGTAGTTGATATTAAGAAATCGAGAATCCGGTGCTATGTACTTAATTTTTAGAAAATCTACGGATTTTTAATTTTTTAAGATTTTCAAGCAAGGGTCCCACTAAAAGTTTGGAGGCTAAGGTTTTGTCAGAGCGAATTGATAATTCCAATACATAGCAAGTTAGCTGGAATCCAGACGAAGCAATTGATGCTAAGAAATCTAGTTTCTGTTGATATTTACTCATTTTATTAGGGAATCTACGGATTTGTTATAATATTTTAGGATTTTCAAGCATGGGTCCCACTAAAAGTTGGAGGCTAAGGTTTTGTCAGAGCGAATTGATAATTCCAACACACAGCAAGTTAGCTGGGATCCAGACGAAGCGATTGATGCTAAGAAATCTAGTTTCTGTTGATATTTACTCAACTTTTTAGGGAATCTACGGATTTGTTATAATATTTTAGGATTTTCAAGCATGGGTCCCACTAAAAGTTAGAGGCTAAGGTTTTGGCAGCGTGAATTGTAAATCCAATACACAGCAAGTTAGCTGGGATTCAAACGAAGCGATAAATGCTTAGAAATCTAAAATCCGTTGATATTTACTCTACTTTTTAGGAAATCTACGGATTTTAAATTTTTTAGGATTTTCAAGCATGGGTCCCACTAAAAGTTGGAGGCTAAGGTTTTGTCAGAGCGAATTGATAATTCCAACACATAGCAAGTTAGCTGGAATCCAGACCAAGTGATTGATGCTAAGAAATCTAGTTTCTGTTGATATTTACTCATTTTTTTAGGGAATCTACGGATTTGTTATAATATTTTAGGATTTTCAAGCATGGGTCCCACTAAAAGTTGGAGGCTAAGGTTTTGTCAGAGCGAATTGATAATTCCAACACACAGCAAGTTAGCTGGGATCCAGACGAAGCGATTGATGCTAAGAAATCTAGTTTCTGTTGATATTTACTCAACTTTTTAGGGAATCTACGGATTTGTTATAATATTTTAGGATTTTCAAGCATGGGTCCCACTAAAAGTTAGAGGCTAAGGTTTTGGCAGCGTGAATTGTAAATCCAATACACAGCAAGTTAGCTAGGATTCAAACGAAGCGATTGATGCTTAGAAATCTAGAATCCGTTGATATTTACTCTACTTTTTAGGAAATCTACGGATTTTAAATTTTTTAGGATTTTCAAGCATGGGTCCCACTAAAAGTTGGAGGCTAAGGTTTTATCAGAGCGAATTGATAATTCCAACACATAGCAAGTTAGCTGGAATCCGGACCAAGCGATTGATGCTAAGAAATCTAGTTTCTGTTGATATTTACTCATTTTTTTAGGGAATCTACGGATTTTTATAATTTTTTAGGATTTTCAAGCATGGGTCCCACTAAAAGTTAGAGGCTAAGGTTTTGGCAGCGTGAATTGATAAATCCAATACACAGCAAGTTAGCTAGGATTCAAACGAAGCGATTGATGCTTAGAAATCGAGAATCCGTTGATATTTACTCAACTTTTTAGGAAATCTACGGATTTTTTATAATATATTAGGATTTTCAAGCATGGGTCCCACTAAAAGTTGGAGGCTAAGGTTTTGACTGAGCGAATTGGTAAATCCAATACACAGCAGGTTAGCTGGAATTCAAACGAAGTAGTTGATATTAAGAAACCGAGAATCCGGTGCTATGTACTTGATTTTTAGAAAGTCTACGAATTTTTAATTTTTTAAGATTTTCAAGCATGGGTCCCACTAAAAGTTGGAGGCTAAGGTTTTGTCAGAGCGAATTGATAATTCCAACACATAGCAAGTTAGCTGGAATCCAGACCAAGCGATTGATGCTAAGAAATCTAGTATCCGTTGATATTTACTCTACTTTTTAGGGAATCTACGGATTTTTAATTTTTTAGGATTTTCAAGCATGGGTCCCACTAAAAGTTGGAGGCTAAGGTTTTGTCAGAGCAAATTGATAATTCCAACACACAGCAAGTTAGCTGGGATCCAGACCAAGCGATTGATGCTAAGAAATCCAGTTTGTGTTGATATTTACTCTACTTTTTAGGAAATCTACGGATTAGTTATATTTTTTTTAGGATTTTCAAGCATGGGTCCCACTAAAAGTTAGAGGCTAAGGTTTCGGCAGCGTGAATTGATAAATCCAATACACAGCAGGTTAGCTAGGATCCAAACTAAGCGATTGAAGCTTAGAAATCGAGTATCCGTTGATATTTACTCTACTTTATAGGGAATCTACAGATTTTTAATTTTTTAGGATTTTCAAGCATGGGTCCCGCTAAAAGTTGGAGGCTAAGGTTATAATAGTTAGCTGGGATCCAGACCAAGCGATTGATGCTAAGAAATCTAGTTTCTGTTGATATTTACTCAACTTTTTAGGGAATCTACGGATTTGTTATAATATTTTAGGATTTTCAAGCATGGGTCCCACTAAAAGTTAGAGGCTAAGGTTTTGGCAGCGTGAATTGATAAATCCAATACACAGCAAGTTAGCTAGGATCCAAACGAAGCAATTGATGCTTAGAAATCGAGAATCCGTTGATATTTACTCTACTTTTTAGGATATCTACGGATTTTAAATTTTTTAGGATTTTCAAGCATGGGTCCCACTAAAAGTTGGAGGCTAAGGTTTTGTCAGAGCGAATTGATAATTCCAACACATAGCAAGTTAGCTGGAATCCAGACGAAGCGATTGATGCTAAGAAATCTAGTATCCGGTGATATTACTCTACTTTTTAGGGAATCTACGGATTTGCTATATTTTTTTGGGATTTTTAAGCATGGGTCCCACTAAAAGTTAGAGGCTAAGGTTTTGGCAACGTGAATTGATAAATCTAATACACAGCAAGTTAGCTAGGATCCAAACGAAGCGATTGATGCTTAGAAATCGAGAATCCGTTGATATTTACTCAACTTTTTAGGAAATCTACGGATTTCTATAATTTTTTAGGATTTTCAAGCATGGGTCCCACTAAAAGTTGGAGGCTAAGGTTTTGACTGAGCGAATTGGTAAATCCAATACACAGCAGGTTAGCTGGAATTTAAACGAAGCAGTTGATGTTAAGAAACCGAGAATCCGTTGCTATGTACTTTTTTTTTTTTTTTTTTTTTTTTTTTTTTTTTTTTTTTTTTTTTTTTTTTTTTAATTTCTTTATTAGTATCATTCCAAACATTACATTCATTATTTCTTATATCTAGGTGTTCTGTGTTATTAGACAACACTATCATCCTAATTTGGTAAAACAAATCTAAGATTTTATTAACATTTTGTTAACAACATATTACATTTCATTTGCCGTAGCAGTTCAGATTTTTTACAGGTGAGTTGATTTCACCTGCTTATAAGAGAAAAAAAAAAGTTTTTAATATACTTAACCTAACTTAACCTAAACATATAACGCATTAATCGTGGCAATAGAAGATTGTAACGATTTTTGCCTGAAATTATTGATTATTTTATTTGACATTTGTTCCAATGTTTCAACATTGGATATCCTATGTAACTCATTGGTACTATACCAGGGAGGAAGCCTCAGAATCATTTTCAAAATTTTATTTTGAATTCTCTGCAGAGCTTTCTTCCTGGTATTACAACAGCTAGTCCATATTGGTACAGCATACAACATGGCTGGCCTGAAAATTTGTTTGAATATCAAAAGCTTGTTCTTAAGACAAAGCTTTGATTTTCTATTAATAAGGGGATAGAGACACTTTACATATTTGTTACATTTGGCTTGAATGCCCTCAATGTGATTTTTGAAAGTTAAATTCTTATCTAACATGAGTCCTAGATACTTAACTTCATCTGACCAATTTATTGGAACCCCTCTCATCGTGACAACATGTCTACTTGAAGGTTTCAAATAAAGAGCTTTTGGTTTATGTGGGAATATTATTAGTTGAGTTTTGGAAGCATTAGGAGAAATCTTCCATTTTTGCAAGTATGAAGAAAAAATATCCAAACTTTTTTGCAATCGACTACAGATGACACGCAGGCTTCGTCCTTTGGCGGAGAGGCCTGTGTCATCCGCAAACAAAGATTTTTGACATCCCTGAGGTAACTCAGGTAAGTCAGATGTGAAAATATTGTATAATATTGGTCCCAAAATGCTGCCTTGGGGAACACCAGCTCTTACAGGAAGTCTTTCAGATCTGGAGTTCTGATAATTAACCTGAAGTGTACGATTTGACAGATAACTTTGAATTATTCTAACAATGTATGTTGGAAAATTAAAATTTTTCAATTTTACAATCAATCCTTCATGCCAAACACTGTCAAATGCTTTTTCTATGTCTAGAAGAGCAAGACCAGTAGAGTAGCCTTCAGATTTGTTGGAACGGATCAAATTTGTTACACGTAAAAGTTGATGAGTGGTCGAATGTCCATGGCGGAATCCGAACTGTTCATTGGCAAAAATTGAATTCTCGTTGATGTGGGCCATCATTCTGTTCAAAATAACCTTTTCAAAAAGTTTACTGATGGAGGAAAGCAAACTGATTGGACGATAGCTAGAAGCTTCTGCAGGATTTTTGTCTGGTTTTAAAATTGGAACAACCTTAGCATTTTTCCATTTGTCAGGAAAATATGTTAATTGAAAACATTTGTTAAATATATCAACTAAAAATGATAAGCTACTTTCTGGAAGTTTCTTGATGAGGATGTAGAAAATTCCATCATCGCCAGGAGCTTTCATATTTTTGAATTTTTTAATAATAGTTCTCACTTCTTCCAAATCAGTCACCCAGGCATTTTCAAAAACGTTCTCTTGATTGAGAATATTTTCGAACTCCTGAGTAACTTCATTTTCAATTGGACTAGTAAGTCCTAAATTAAAATTGTGCGCACTTTCAAACTGCATAGCAAGTTTTTGAGCTTTTTCGCAATTAGTTAGTAATAATTTGTTTTCCTCTTTCAATGCCGGTATAGGCTTCTGAGGTTTTTTCAAGATTTTAGATAATTTCCAAAAGGGCTTAGAGCCGGGGTCCAATTGAGAAATTTTATTTTCAAAATTTTTGTTTCTTAATTGAGCAAAACGTTTCTTGATTTCTTTCTGCAAATCCTGCCATATAATTTTCATAGCAGGATCACGAGTGCGTTGAAATTGCCTTCTCCTCACGTTTTTAAGACGGATCAAGAGTTGAAGATCATCGTCTATAATCACGGATTCAAATTTTACTTCACATTTTGGAATTGCAATGTTTCTGGCTTCAACAATGGAATTTGTTAAAGTTTCAAGAGCATTGTCAATATCAATTTTAGTTTCTAAAGAAATGTTAACATCAAGATTAGAGTCAACATACGTTTCATATATATTCCAGTCGGCTCGTAAATAATTGAAAGTGGAGCTGATAGGATTGAGAATCGCTTCATGCGATATTTGAAATGTAACAGGGACATGATCAGAATCAAAATCAGCATGAGTAACTAATTGGCTACAAAGATGACTAGAGTCGGTTAAGACCAAGTCAATCGTAGATGGATTTCTAGAAGAGGAAAAACATGTAGGGCTATCAGGGTATTGAATTGAGAAATATCCTGAAGAGCACTCATCAAATAAAATTCTGCCGTTGGAATTACTTTGAGAATTATTCCATGACCGATGTTTGGCATTAAAGTCACCAATGACAAAAAATTTTGACTTATTGCGAGTTAATTTTCGCAAGTCAGTTTGAAGCCAATTAACTTGCTGTCCAGAGCATTGAAAAGGCAAATAGGCAGCTATGAAAGTATATTTACCAAACTGTGTTTCAACAGAAACACCTAAAGTTTCAAAAACTTTAGTTTCAAATGACGAAAACAGTTGATGTTTTATACGCCTATGAATGATGATTGCAACTCCCCCACATGCCCCATCAAGTCGATCATTACGATAAACAAAAAAGTTAGGATCTTTTTTAAATTTGGATCCAGGTTTTAAATAAGTTTCGGTAATAATTGCTATATGCACGTTATTAGCTGTAAGAAAATTAAACAGCTCGTCCTCTTTACCATTCAGAGAACGAGCATTCCAATTTAAAATATTTAAATTATTATTTGGATCCATTAGAAAAACGTAATCCAATAACAATTTTATTTGTAAATTTTACACCTACTTGGACTGCTTCAGTCATAGTGGTGGCTTTGAACATTGCATCAATCATTAGATTCAATTGTTCAGTTAGAAAATTAAAATCAGAGGCAGACATCTCATCTGAAGATTTCCCATTGGAATTTTCGGTAGACGAAGAAGCGGGGTAGGAGTTACCTGTGGCGGTAGGGTTTTTTCCATTTGATTTGAAACAAGTAGAATGGGTACTCATGGAACGAACAGGGGAAGAGTTCAAATTACCTGCTACGATATCGGCAAAGGATTTACCGTGGGTAGATACATTCGAAATTGAAAGATTCGAACGGCTACCCGACGGATTAAAATTTGTTTGTGAATGAGCATGATTATGATCTTCCTGGTGGGTATGATTCCTAATCAAGCGATCGTTAACTGAAAAATGAGCATTGTTCGATACTCTACCAGGCAAATTCCGGAAACGACCGTTATCGTAACGGATATTATCCTTCATCTGCTTGGCACGAGCCTCAACGACTCTTTTGCGTGAAATGCATTCCCAAAAGTTAGCTTTGTGAGGGCCCTTGCAATTGGCGCATTGAAATTTTCTGGTATCTTCTTTCACAGGACAGTCGTCCTTAGCGTGAGAAGAACCTCCGCAAATCATGCATTTAGCATCCATGCGACAATTTTTTGTACCATGACCCCACTTTTGGCACCGACGGCACTGAGTGGGGTTCTGGTAATTTCCTCCAGGTTTCTGGAAATGTTCCCACGTCACACGGACATCGAACATAAGTTTAGCTTTTTCTAAAGCTTTAATATTATTTAGTTCTTTTTTGTTAAAGTGAACTAAATAATATTCTTGAGAAAGCCCTTTCCGAACAATGCCAGATTGGGTTCTCTTTTTCATAATGATTACTTGGACTGGGGAAAATCCAAGTAAATCATTTATTCCATTTTTGATCTCTTCAGGTGACTTATAGTCACTTGAGAGACCTTTCAAGACGACTTTGAACAAACGTTCAGTTTTGTCGTCATAAGTAAAAAATTTGTGCTTCTTCTCTTCAAGATATCTGAGAAGAAGTTCGCGATCTTTAAGAGTTTCCGGCAAAACGCGACAGTCTCCTTTCTTTGCGATTTGGAAGGAAACCTTGATTCCCCTAATGGAGTTCAAGATCTCCTGCCTAAATCCCCCAAATTCGGAACAACTGACCACGATAGGCGGCACTCTTTGCTTCCTCACTTGAATCAAAGAGCCTGGGCTAGAGGCTGCTTCGATTTGGTGTTCGGAAAATTTGTCTAGAGCATCGAACTGATTGCTCATTTCAATACAATTATTCATTTCACCCTTGGAAGAAACTTCGCATTCCGGGGAAGCGTCCTTTCTTCCATTCTTGCCACGTGTAATGACAGTTTTAAAACCCACTTTTTTGGAAGGAAGTAGTGAATTCAGAGATTCACCCTTCCTTTTGTTAGTTGTCGATACCATGTTTAGTTAATAAACGAGAAAGACGTGACCTTCGAGAGGTTTTTTCCCTAGACGGTGTCCAAGAAGGATTACCACCGCTAGCTTTCGCCAACGGGTCCAACGAAAAATCGAAGGCACGGGTCCAAACAAGGATCGTAAAGGGATCAATAGTAGAAAAAATAGTACTGAAAAGTACTGTTTAAGTAGCACTGAAAAGTACCGTTTTTAATTTTAGCACTGAAAAGTACTGTTTGTGTAGCACTGGAAAGTACTGTTTTATTGCTTTAGGTAGTTTTTAAGAAAACTTCCAAGAGCAGAGAGAATTCGTGTACGCACAGCACGAAGGTACGATGCGCACTGATTGCTATGTACTTGATTTTTAGGAAATCTACGGAGATTTATTTTATTTTGGATTTTCAAGCATGGATCCCACTAAAAGTTGGAGGCTAAGGTTTTGACTGAGCGAATTGATAATTCCAACACATAGCAAGTAAGCTGGGATCCAGACGAAGCCATTGATGCTAAGAAATCTAGTATCAGTTGATATTTACTCTACTTTTTAGGGAATCTACGGATTTGTCATATTTTTAAAGGATTTTATGGGATCCAGACGAAGCCATTGATGCTAAGAAATCTAGTATCAGTTGATATTTACTCTACTTTTTAGTGAATCTACGGATTTGTATAATTTTTTAGGATTTTCAAGCATGGGTCCAACTAAAAGTTGGAGGCTAAGGTTTTGACTGAGCGAATTGATAATTCCAACACACAGCAAGTTAGCTGGGATCCAGACGAAGCGATTGATGCTAAGAAATCCAGTATCCGTTGATATTTACTCAACTTTTTAGGGAATCCACGGATTTGTTATAATTTTTTAGGATTCTCAAGCATGGGTCCGGACAAAAATTGGAGGCTAAAGTTTTGGCAGTGTGAATTGATAAATCCAATACACAGCAAGTTAGCTAGGATCCAGATGAAGCGATTGATGCTGAGAAATCGAGAATCCGTTGATATTTACTCAACTTTTTAGGAAATCTACGGATTTGTTATATTTTTTTAGGATTTTCAAGCATGGGTCCCACTAAAAGTTGGACGCTAACGTTTGACAGAGCAAATTGATAATTCCAATACACAGCAGGTTAGCTTGGATCCAGACGAAGCGATTGATGCTAAGAAATCGAAACTCCGTTGATATTACTCAACTTTTTAGGAAATCTATGGATTTGTTATAATTTTTTAGGATTTTCAAGCATGGTTTCCACTAGAAGTTGGAGGCTAAGGTTTCAGCAGTGCGAATTGATAATTCCAACACACAGCAAGTTAGCTGGGATCCAGACGAAGCGATTAATGCTTAGAAATCGAGAATCCGTTGATAATTACCCAATTTTTTTGGAAATCTACGGATTTTTATATTTTTTTCAGATTTTCAAGCATGGGTCCCACTAAAAGTTGGAGGCTAAGGTTTTGACTGAGCGAATTAGTAAATCCAATACACAGCATGTTAGCTAGGATCCAAACGAAGCGATTGATGCTAAGAAATCGAGAATCCGTTGATATTTACTCAACTGTTTCTACGGATTTTTATATTTTTTTAGGATTTTTAAGCATGGGTCCCTCTAAAAGTTGGAGGCTAACGTTTGGCAGAGCAAATTGATAATTCCAATATACAGCAGGTTAGCTGGGATCAAGACGAAGCGATTGATGCTAAGATATCGATAATCCGTTGATATTGCTCAACTTTTTAGGAAATCTACGGATTTTTATAATTTTTTAGGATTTTCAAGCATGGGTCCCACGAAAAGTTGGAGGCTAAGGTTTCGGAAGTGCGAATTGATAATTCCAATACACAGCAAGTTAGCTATGATCCAGACGAAGCGATTGATGCTAAGAAATCGAGAATCCGTTGATATTTACTCAACTTTTTAGGAAATCTACGGAATTGTTATAATTTTTTAGGATTTTCAAGCATGGGTCCCACTAAAAGTTGGAGGCTAAGGTTTTGACTGAGCGAATTAGTAAATCAAATACACAGCGGGTTAGCTTGGATCTAGACGAAGCGATTGATGCTAAGAAATCGAAAATCCGTTGATATTTACTCATTTTTTTTAGGAAATCTACGAAATTTTATAGTTTTTTTTTTAGGATTTTCAAGCATGGGTCCCACTAAAAGTTGGAGGCTAAGGTTTTGTCAGAGCGAATTTATAATTCCAACACATAGCAAGTTAGCTGGAATCCAGACGAAGCGATTGATGCTAAGAAATCTAGTATCCGTTGATATTACTCTACTTCTTAGGGAATCTACGGATTTTTATATTTTTTGGGATTTTTAAGCATGGGTCCCACTAAAAGTTAGAGGCTATGGTTTTGGCAGCGTGAATTGATAAATCCAATACACAGCAAGTTAGCTAGGGTCCAAACGAAGCGATTGATGCTTAGAAATCGAAAATCCGTTGATATTTACTCAACTTTTTTAGGAAATCTACGGATTTCTATATTTTTTTAGGATTTTCTAGCATGGGTCCCACTAAAAGTTAGAGGCTAAGGTTTTGACTGAGCGAATTGATAAATCCAATACACAGCAGGTTAGCTGGGATTCAAACGAAGTAGTTGATATTAAGAAACCGAGAATCCGGTGCTATGTACTTGATTTTTAGGAAATCTACGGATGTTTATTTTTTTAGGATTTTCAAGCATGGGTCCCACTAAAAGTTGGCGGCTAAGGTTTTGTCAGAGCGAATTTATAATTTCAACACACAGCAAGTTAGCTGGGATCCAGACCAAGCGATTGCTGCTTAGAAATCTTGTATCCGTTGATATTTACTCTACTTTTTAGGGAATCTACGGATTTGTCATATTTTTATAGGATTTTCAAGCATGGGTCCCACTAAAGTTAGAGGCTAAGGTTTTGGCAGTGTGAATTGATAAATCCAATACACAGCAAGTTAGCTAGGATCCAAACGAAGCGATTGATGCTTAGAAATCGAGAATCCGTTGATATTTACTTAACTTTTTAGGAAATCTACGGATGTTTATTTTTTTAGGATTTTCTAGCATGGGTCCCACTAAAAGTTGGAGGCTAAGGTTTTGTCAGAGCGAATTGATAATTTCAACACACAGCAAGTTAGCTGGGATCCAGACCAAGCGATTGCTGCTTAGAAATCTTGTATCCGTTGATATTTACTCTACTTTTTAGGGAATCTACGGATTTGTCATATTTTTATAGGATTTTCAAGCATGGGTCCCACTAAAAGTTAGAGGCTAAGGTTTTGGCAGTGTGAATTGATAAATCCAATACACAGCAAGTTAGCTAGGATCCAAACGAAGCGATTGATGCTTAGAAATCGAGAATCCGTTGATATTTACTTAACTTTTTAGGAAATCTACGGATTTTTATAATTTTTTAGGATTTTCAAGCAGGGGTCCCACTAAAAGTTGGAGGGTAAGGTTTTGACTGAGCGAATTAATTCCAACACACAGCAAGTTAGCTGGGATCCAGACGAAGCGATTGATGCTAAGAAATCCAGTATCCGTTGATATTTACTCTACTTTTTAGGAAATCCACGGATTTGTTATAATTTTTTAGGATTTTCAAGCATGGGTCCCGCTAAAAATTGGAGGCTAAGGTTTTGGCAGTGTGAATTGATAAATCCAATACACAGCAAGTTAGCTAGGATCCAAACGAAGCGATTGATGCTTAGAAATCGAGAATCCGTTGATATTTACTCAACTTTTTAGGAAATCTACGGATTTTTATAATTTTTTAGGATTTTCAAGCATGGGTCCCACTAAAAGTTGGAGGCTAAGGTTTTGACTGAGCGATCCAATACACAGCAGGTTAGCTGGGATTCAAACGAAGTAGTTGATATTAAGAAACCGAGAATCCGGTGCTATGTACTTGATTTTTAGAAAATCTACGGATTTTGAATTTTTTAAGATTTTCAAGCATGGGTCCCACTAAAAGTTGGAGGCTAAGGTTTTGTCAGAGCGAATTGATAATTCCAACACATAGCAAGTTAGCTTGAATCCAGACGAAGCGATTGATGCTAAGACATCTAGTATCCGTTGATATTTACTCTACTTTTTAGGGATTCCACGGATTTTTATATTTATTTAGGATTTTCAAGCATGGGTCCCACTAAAAGTTAGAGGCTAAGGTTTTGGCAGCGTGAATTGATAAATCCAATACACAGCAAGT
Source organism: Aedes aegypti (assembly GCF_002204515.2). Classification (NCBI taxonomy): domain Eukaryota; kingdom Metazoa; phylum Arthropoda; class Insecta; order Diptera; family Culicidae; genus Aedes; species Aedes aegypti. The sequence goes on from NW_018736385.1 coordinate 204,331, forward strand.
TAGCTAGGATCCAAACGAAGCGATTGATGCTTACAAATCGAGAATCCGTTGATATTTACTCTACTTTTTAGGAAATCTACGGATTTCTATAAGTTTTTAGAATTTTCAAGCATGGGTCCCACTAAAAGTTGGAGGCTAAGGTTTTGTCAGAGCGAATTGATAATTCCAATACACAGCAAGTTAGCTGGGATCCAGACTAAGCGATTGATGCTAAGAAATCTAGTTTCTGTTGATATTTACTCAACTTTTTAGGGAATCTACGGATTTGTTATAATATTTTAGGATTTTCAAGCATGCGTCCCACTAAAAGTTAGAGGCTAAGGTTTTGGCAGCGTGAATTGATAAATCCAATACACAGCAAGTTAGCTAGGATTCAAACGAAGCGATTGATGCTTAGAAATCGAGAATCCGTTGATATTTACTCAACTGTTTAGGAAATCTACGGATTTTTATAATTTTTTAGGATTTTCAAGCATGGGTCCCACTAAAAGTTGGAGGCTAAGGTTTTGACTGAGCGAATTGGTAAATCCAATACACAGCAGGTTAGCTTTGATTCAAACGAAGTAGTTGATATTAAGAAATCGAGAATCCGGTGCTATGTACTTGATTTTTAGGAAATCTACGTATTTTTAATTTTTTAGGATTTTCAAGCATGGGTCCCACTAAAAGTTGGAGGCTAAGGTTTTGTCAAAGCGAATTGATAATTTCAACACACAGCAAGTTAACTGAGATCGAGACGAAGCGATTGAAGCTAAAAAATCTAGTATCCGTTGATATTTACTCTACTTTTTATGGAATCTACGGATTTGTTATATTTTTTTAGGATTTTCAAGCATGGGTCCCACTAAAAGTTGGAGGCTAAGGTTTTGGCAGCGTGAATTGATAAATCCAATACACAGCAAGTTAGCTAGGATCCAAACGAAGCGATTGATGCTTAGAAATCGAGAATCCGTTGATATTTACTTAACTTTTTAGGAAATCTACGGATTTTTATATTTTTTTAGGATTTTCAAGCAGGGGTCCCACTAAAAGTTGGAGGCTAAGGTTTTGACTGAGCGAATTGGTAAATCCAATACACAGCAGGTAAGCTGGGATTTAAATGAAGCAGTAGATGTTAAGAAACCGAAAATCGGTTGCTATGTACTTGATTTTTAGGATATCTACGGATTTGTTATAATTTTTTAGGATTTTCAAGCATGTGTCCCACTAAAAGTTGGAGGCTAAGGTTTTGTCAGAGCGAATTGATAATTCCAACACACAGCAAGTTAGCTGGGATCCAGACCAAGCGATTGATGCTAAGAAATCTAGTTTCTGTTGATATTTACTCAACTTTTTAGGGAATCTACGGATTTGTTATAATATTTTAGGATTTTCAGGCATGCGTCCCACTAAAAGTTAGAGGCTAAGGTTTTGGCAGCGTGAATTGATAAATCCAATACACAGCAAGTTAGCTAGGATTCAAACGAAGCGATTGATGCTTAGAAATCGAGAATCCGTTGATATTTACTCAACTTTTTAGGAAATCTACGGATTTTTATAATTTTTTAGGATTTTCAAGCATGGGTCCCACTAAAAGTTGGAGGCTAAGGTTTTGACTGAGCGAATTGGTAAATCCAATACACAGCAGGTTAGCTTGGATTCAAACGAAGTAGTTGATATTAAGAAACCGAGAATCCGGTGCTATGTACTTGATTTTTAGGAAATCTACGTATTTTTAATTTTTTAGGATTTTCAAGCATGGGTCCCACTAAAAGTTGGAGGCTAAGGTTTTGTCAAAGCGAATTGATAATTTCAAAACACAGCAAGTTAACTGAGATCGAGACGAAGCGATTGAAGCTAAGAAATCTAGTATCCGTTGATATTTACTCTACTTTTTAGGGAATCTACGGATTTGTTATATTTTTTTAGGATTTTCAAGCATGGGTCCCGCTAAAAGTTAGAGGCTACGGTTTTGGCAGCGTGAATTGATAAATCCAATACACAGCAAGTTAGTAAGGATCCAAACGAAGCGATTAATGCTTACAAATCGAGAATCAGTTGATATTTACTCAACTTTTTAGGAAATCTACGGATTTTTATTATTTTCAAGCATGGGTCCCACTAAAAGTTGGAGGCTAAGGTTATGTCAGAGCGAATTGATAATTCCAACACACAGCAAGTTAACTGGGATCGAGATGAAGCGATTGAAGCTAAGAAATCTAGTATCCGTTCATATTTACTCTACTTTTTAGGGAATCTACGGATTTGTTATATTTTTGTAGGATTTTCAAGCATGGGTCCCGCTAAAAGTTAGAGGCTACGGTTTTGGCAGCGTGAATTGATAAATCCAATACTTAGCAAGTTAGTAAGGATCCAAACGAAGCGATTGATGCTTAGAAATTCAGAATCCGTTGATATTTACTCAACTTTTTAGGGAATCTACGGATTTTTATAATTTTTTTGGATTTTCAAGCATGGGTCCCACTAAAAGTTGGAGGCTAAGGTTTCGACTGAGCGAATTGGTAAATCCAATACACAGCAAGTTAGCTGTAATTAAAACGATGCAGTTGATGTTAAGAAACCGAGAATCCGTTGCTATGTACTTGATTTTTAGGAAATCTACGGATATTTATTTTATTTAGGATTTTCAAGCATGGGTCCCACTAAAAGTTATAGGCTAAGGTTTTGTCAGAGCGAATTGATAATTCCAACACACAGCAAGTTAGCTAGGATCCAGACGAAGCCATTGATGCTAAGAAATCTAGTATCAGTTGATATTTACTCTACTTTTTAGGGAATCTACGGATTTGTTATAATTTTTTAGGATTTTCAAGCATGGGTCCCACTAAAAGTTAGAGGCTAAGGTTTTGGCAGCGTGAATTGATAAATCCAATACACAGCAAGTTAGCTAGGATCCAAACGAAGCGATTGATGCTAGAAATCGAGAATCCGTTGATATTTACTCAACTTTTTAGGGAATCTACGGATTTCAATAATTTTTTAGGATTTTCAAGCATGGGTCCCACTAAAAGTTGGAGGCTAAGGTTTCGGCAGTGCGAATTGATAATTCCAATACACAGCAGGTTAGTAGAGATGGTCGGGTTTCACATTTTTCAAACCCGAACCCGACCCGTACCCGACTTATTTTATTTCTTCAAACCCGGACCCGACCCGAACCCGAGACAATAATTGAAAAGCAAACCCGGACCCGACCCGAACCCGAAAAAATTTCGCTGTGTAAACCCGAACCCGACCCGAAACCCGAAAAAAAATTGTAAGAAAAACCCGAATAAAACCCGAGTTTGAAAAGATAGTAAACTCATCGTTTCTGATGCATAAGGAAGCTTTTAGGTTGTTGCTCTGTTCACAATTCTCACCAAACCCGACCTAAACCCGACTCAAACCCGACTTTTTGTAAGCTCGAACCCGATCCGTACCCGATAATTTTGTAGCCTTCAAACCCGACCCGAACCCGAACCCGAAAAATTTCAAATTTTCAAACCCGAACCCGACCCGAACCCGTCGGGTTCGGGTTCGGGTCGGGTTTCGGGTTTGAAAACCCGAGAGCCGACCATCTCTAAAGGTTAGCTAGGATCCAAACGAAGCGATTGATGCTTAGAAATCGAGAATCCGTTGATATTTACTCAACTTTTTAGGAAATCTACGGATTTTTATAATTTTTTAGGATTTTCAAGCATGGGTCCCACTAAAAGTTGGAGGCTAACGTTTTGTCAGAGCGAATTGGTAAATCCAATACACAGCAGGTAAGCTGAGATTTAAACGAAGCAGTTGATGTTAAGAAACCGAGAATCTGTTGCTATTTACTTGATTTTTAGGATATCTACGGATTTGTTATAATTTTTAAGGATTTTCAAGCATGTGTCCCACTAAAAGTTGGAGGCTAAGGTTTTGACTGAGCGAATTGGTAAATCAAATACACAGCAGGTTAGCTTGGATCCAGACGAAGCGATTGATGCTAAGAAATCGAGAATCCGTTGATATTTACTCAACTTTTTAGGAAATCTACGGATTTTTATAATTTTTTAGGATTTTCAAGCATGGGTCCCGCTAAAAGTTGGAGGCTAAGGTTTTGGCAGTGTGAATTGATAAATTCAATACACAGCAAGTTAGCTAGGATCCAAACGAAGCGATTAATGCTTAGAAATCGAGAATCCGTTGATATTTACTCAACTTTTTAGGAAATCTACGGATTTTTATTTTTTTAGGATGGATTTTCAAGCATGGGTCCCGCTAAAAATTGGAGGCTAAGGTTTTGGCAGCGTGAATTGATAAATCCGATACACAGTAAGTTAGCTTGGATCCAAACGAAGCGATTGATGCTTAGAAATCGAGAATCCGTTGATATTTACTCAACTTTTTAGGAAATCTACGGATTTTTATAATTTTTTAGGATTTTCAAGCATGGGTCCCACTAAAAGTTGGAGGCTAAGGTTTTGACTGAGCGAATTGGTAAATCCAATACACAGCAGCTTAGCTGGAATTTAAACGAAGCAGTTGATGTTAAGAAACCGAGAATCTGTTGTTATGTACTTGATTTTTAGGAAATCTACGGAGATTTATTTTATTTAGGATTTTCAAGCATGGATCCCACTAAAAGTTGGAGGCTAAGGTTTTGGCAGAGCGAATTGATAATTCCAACACATAGCAAGTAAGCTGGGATCCAGACGAAGCGATTGATGCTAAGAAATCTAGTATCAGTTGATATTTACTCTACTTTTTAGTGAATCTACGGATTTGTATAATTTTTTGGGATTTTCAAGCATGGGTCCCACTAAAAGTTAGAGGCTAAGGTTTTGGCAGTGTGAATTGATAAATCCAATACACAGCAAGTTAGCTGGGATCCAGATGAAGCGATTGATGCTTAGAAATCGAGAATCCGTTGATATTTACTCAACTTTTTAGGAAATCTACGGATTTTTATAATTTTTTAAGATTTTCAAGCATGGGTCCCACTAAAAGTTGGAGGCTAACGTTTTGGCAGAGCAAATTGATAATTCCAATACGCAGCAGGTTAGCTTGGATCCAGACGAAGTGACTGATGCTAAGAAATCGAAAATCCGTTGATATTTACTCATTTTTTAGGAAATCTACGGATTTTTATAGTTTTTTAGGATTTTCAAGCATGGGTCCCACTAAAAGTTGGAGGCTAACGTTTTGTCAGAGCGAATTGATAATTCCAACACATAACAAGTTAGCTGGAATCCAGACGATGCGATTGATGCAAAGAAATCTAGTATCCGTTGATATTACTCAACTTTTTAAGGAATCTACGGATTTGTTATAATTTTTAAGGATTTTCAAGCATGGGTCCCGCTAAAAGTTAGAGTTTTGACTGAGCGAATTGGTAAATCCAATACACAGCAGGTAAGCTGGGATTTAAACGAAGCAGTTGATGTTTAGAAACCGAGAATCTGTTGCTATGTACTTGATTTTTAGGAAATCTACGGATTTGTTATAATTTTTTAGGATTTTCAAGCATGTGTCCCACTAAAAGTTGGAGGCTAAGGTTATGTCAGAGCGAATTGATAATTCCAACACACAGCAAGTTAGCTGGGATCCAGACCAAGCGATTGATGCTAAGAAATCTAGTTTCTGTTGATATTTACTCAACTTTTTAGGGAATCTACGGATTTGTTATAATATTTTAGGATTTTCAAGCATGGGTCCCACTAAAAGTTAGATGCTAAGGTTTTGGCAGCGTGAATTGATAAATCCAATACACAACAAGTTAGCTAGGATTAAAACGAAGCGATTAATGCTTAGAAATCGAGAATCCGTTGATATTTACTCAACTTTTTAGGAAATCTACGGATTTTAAATTTTTTAGGATTTTCAAGCATGGGTCCCACTAAAAGTTGGAGGCTAAGGTTTTGACTGAGCGAATTGGTAAATCCAATACACAGCAGGTTAGCTGGGATTCAAACGAAGTAGTTGATATTAAGAAACCGAGAATCCGGTGCTATGTACTTGATTTTTAGGAAATCTACGGATTTTTAATTTTTTAGGATTTTCAAGCATGGGTTCCACTAAAAGTTAGAGGATAAGGTTTTGTCAGAGAGAGTTGATAATTCCAACACATACTAAGTTAGCTGGAATCCAGACGAAGCGATTGATGCTAAGAAATCGAAAATCCGTAACAAATCTACGGATTTGTTATAATATTTTAGGATTTTCAAGCATGGGTCCCACTAAAAGTTGGAGGCTAAGGTTTTGTCAGAGCGAATTGGTAATTCCAACACACAGCAAGTTAGCTGGGATCCAGACCAAGCGATTGATGCTAAGAAATCTAGTTTCTGTTGATATTTACTCAACTTTTTAGGGAATCTATGGATTTGTTATAATATTTTAGGATTTTCAAGCATGGGTCCCACTAAAAGTTAGAGGCTAAGGTTTTGTCAGAGCGAATTGATAATTCAAACACATAGCAAGTTAGCTGGAATCCAGACCAAGCGATTGATGCTAAGAAATCTAGTATCCGTTGATATTTACTCTACTTTTTAGGGAATCTACGGATTTTTATAATTTTTTAAGATTTTCAAGCATGGGTCCCACTAAAAGTTAGAGGCTAAGGTTTTGGCAGCGTGAATTGATAATTCCAATACACAGCAAGTTAGCTAGGATCCAAACGAAGCGATTGATGCTTAGAAATCGAGAATCCGTTGATGTTTACTCTACTTTTTTGGAAATCTACGGATTTTTATATTTTTTTAAGATTTTCAAACATGGGTCCCACTAAAAGTTGGAGGCTAAGGTTTTGACTGAGCGAATTAGTAAATCCAATACACAGCATGTTAGCTAGGATCCAAACGAAGCGATTGATGCTAAAAAATCAAGAATCCGTTGATATTTACTCAACTTTTTAGGAAATCTACGGATTTTTAGAATTTTTTTAGGATTTTCAAGCATGGGTCCCACTAAAAGTTGGAGGCTAACGTTTGGCAGAGCAAATTGATAATTCCAATACACAGCAGGTTAGCTTGGATCCAGACGAAGCGATTGATGCTAAGATATCGAAAATCCGTTGATATTACTCAACTTTTTAGGAAATCTACGGATTTTTATAATTTTTTAGGATTTTCAAGCATGGGTCCCACTAAAAGTTGGAGGCTAAGGTTTCGGCTGTGCGAATTGATAATTCCAATACACAGCAAGTTAGCTGGGATCCTGACGATTGATGCTTAGAAATCGAGAATCCGTTGATATTTACTCAACTTTTTAGGAAATCTACGGATTTTTATATTTTTTTAAAGATTTTCAAGCATGGGTCCCACTAATAGTTGGAGGCTAAGGTTTTGACTGAGCGAATTAGTAAATCAAATACACAGCAGGTTAGCTAGGATCCAAACGAAGCGATTGATGCTTAGAAATCGCGAATCCGTTGATATTTACTCAACTTTTTAGGAAATCTACGGATTTTTATAATTTTTTAGGATTTTCAAGCATGGGTCCCACTAAAAGTTGGAGGCTAACGTTTTGTCAGAGCGAATTGATAATTCCAACACATAGCAAGTTAGCTGGAATCCGAACGAAGTCATTGATGCTAAGAAATCTAGTATCAGTTGATATTTACTCTACTTTTTAGTGAATCTACGGATTTGTATAATTTTTTAGGACTTTCAAGCATGGGTCCCACTAAAAGTTGGAGGCTGAGGTTTTGACTGAGCGAATTAGTAAATCAAATACACAGCAGGTTAGCTTGGATCTAGACGAAGCAATTGATGCTAAGAAATCGAAAATCCGTTGATATTTACTCAATTTTTTAGGAAATCTACGAAATTTTATAGTTTTTTAGGATTTTCAAGCATGGGTCCCACTAAAAGTTGTAGGCTAAGGTTTTGTCAGAGCGAATTGATAATTCCAACACATAGCAAGTTAGCTGGAATCCAGACGAAGCGATTGATGCTAAGAAATCTAGTATCCGTTGATATTACTCTACTTTGTAGGGAATCTACGGATTTTTATATTTTTTTTGGGATTTTTAAGCATGGGTCCCACTAAAAGTTAGAGGCTAAGGTTTTGGCAGCGTGAATTGATAAATCCAATACACAGCAAGTTAGCTAGGATCCAAACGAAGCGATTGATGCTTAGAAATCGAAAATCCGTTGATATTTACTCAACTTTTTTAGGAAATCTACGGATTTCTATAATTTTTTAGGATTTTCAAGCATGGGTCCCACTAAAAGTTAGAGGCTAAGGTTTTGACTGAGCGAATTGGTAAATCCAATACACAGCAGGTAAGCTGGGATTTAAACGAAGCAGTTGATGTTAAGAAACCGAGGATCTGTTGCTATTTACTTGATTTTTAGGAAATCTACGGATTTGTTATAATTTTTAAGGATTTTCAAGCATGTGTCCCACTAAAAGTTGGAGGCTAAGGTTTTGTCAGAGCGAATTGATAATTCCAACACACAGCAAGTTAGCTGGGATCCAGACCAAGCAATTGATGCTAAGAAATCTAGTTTCTGTTGATATTTACTCATATTTTTAGGGAATCTACGGATTTGTTATAATATTTTAGGATTTTCAAGCATGGGTCCCACAAAAAGTAAGAGGCTAAGGTTTTGACTGAGCGTGAATTGATAAATCCAATACACAGCAAGTTAGCTAGGATTCAAACGAAGCGATTGATGCTTAGAAATCGAGAATCCGTTGATATTTATTCAACTTTTTAGGAAATCTACGGATTTTTATAATTTTTTAGGATTTTCAAGCATGGGTTCCACTAAAAGTTGGAGGCTAAGGTTTTGACTGAGCGATTTAATACACAGCAGGTTAGCTGGGATTCAAACGAAGTAGTTGATATTAAGAAACCGAGAATCCGGTGCTATGTACTTGATTTTTAGAAAATCTACGGATTTTTAATTTTTTAAGATTTTCAAGCAAGGGTCCCACTTAAAGTTGGAGGCTAAGGTTTTGTCAGAGCGAATTGATAATTCCAACACATAGCAAGTTAGCTGGAATCCAGACGAAGCAATTGATGCTAAGAAATCTAGTTTCTGTTGATATTTACTCATTTTATTAGGGAATCTACGGATTTGTTATAATATTTTAGGATTTTCAAGCATGGGTCCCACTAAAAGTTGGAGGCTAAGGTTTTGTCAGAGCGAATTGATAATTCCAACTCACAGCAAGTTAGCTGGGATCCAGACGAAGCGATTGATGCTAAGAAATCTAGTTTCTGTTGATATTTACTCAACTTTTTAGGGAATCTACGGATTTGTTATAATATTTTAGGATTTTCAAGCATGGGTCCCACTAAAAGTTAGAGGCTAAGGTTTTGGCAGCGTGAATTGATAAATCCAATACACAGCAAGTTAGCTAGGATTCAAACGAAGCGATAAATGCTTAGAAATCTAGAATCCGTTGATATTTACTCTACTTTTTAGGAAATCTACGGATTTTAATTTTTTTATGATTTTCAAGCATGGGTCCCACTAAAAGTTGGAGGCTATGGTTTTGTCAGAGTGAATTGATAATTCCAACACATAGCAAGTTAGCTGGAATCCAGACGAAGCAATTGATGCTAAGAAATCTAGTTTCTGTTGATATTTACTCATTTTATTAGGGAATCTACGGATTTGTTATAATATTTTAGGATTTTCAAGCATGGGTCCCACTAAAAGTTGGAGGCTAAGGTTTTGTCAGAGCGAATTGATAATTCCAACACACAGCAAGTTAGCTGGGATCCAGACCAAGCGATTGATGCTAAGAAATCTAGTTTCTGTTGACATTTACTCAACTTTTTAGGGAATCTACGGATTTGTTATAATATTTTAGGATTTTCAAGCATGGGTCCCACTAAAAGTTAGAGGCTAAGGTTTTGGCAGCGTGAATTGATAAATCCAATACACAGCAAGTTAGCTAGGATTCAAACGAAGCGATTAATGCTTAGAAATCTAGAATCCGTTGATATTTACTCTACTTTTTAGGGAATCTACGGATTTTTATAATTTTTTAGGATTTTCAAGCATGGGTCCCACTAAAAGTTGGAGGCTATGGTTTTGTCAGAGCGAATTGATAATTCCAACACACAGCAAGTTAGCTGGGATCCAGACGAAGCGATTGATGCTAAGAAATCTAGTTTCTGTTGATATTTACTCAACTTTTTAGGGAATCTACGGATTTGTTATAATATTTTAGGATTTTCAAGCCTGGGTCCCACTAAAAGTTAGAGGCTAAGGTTTCGGCAGTGTGAATTGATAAATCCAATACACAGCAGGTTAGCTAGGATCCAAACTAAGCGATTGAAGCTTAGAAATCGAGTATCCGTTAATATTTACTCTACTTTTTAGGGAATCTACGGATTTTTAATTTTTTAGGATTTTCAAGCATGGGTCCCGCTAAAAGTTGGAGGCTAAGGTTACAATAGTTAGCTGGGATCCAGACCAAGCGATTGATGCTAAGAAATCTAGTATCCGTTGATATTTACTCTACTTTTTAAAGAATCTACGGATTTGTTATAATATTTTAGGATTTTCAAGCATGGGTCCCACTAAAAGTTAGAGGCTAAGGTTTTGGCAGCGTGAATTGATAAATCCAATACACAGCAAGTTAGCTAGGATTCAAACGAAGCGATAAATGCTTAGAAATCGAGAATCCGTTTATATTTACTCAAATGTTTAGGAAATCTACGGATTTTTTTTAGATTTTCAAGCATGGGTCCCACTAAAAGTTGGAGGCTAAGGTTTTGACTGAGCGAATTAATAAATCAAATACACAGCAGGTTAGCTAGGATCCAGACGAAGCGATTGATGCTAAGAAATCGAAAATCCGTTGATATTTACTCAATTTTTTAGGAAATCTACGAATTTTTATAGTTTTTTTAGGATTTTCAAGCATGGGTCCCACTAAAAGTTGGAGGCTAAGGTTTTGACTGAGCGAATTGGTAAATCCAATACACAGTAGGTAAGCTGGGATTTAAATGAAGCAGTAGATGTTAAGAAACCGAGAATCAGTTGCTATGTACTTGATTTATAGGAAATCTACGGATTTGTTATAATTTTTAAGGATTTTCAAGCATGTGTCCCACTAAAAGTTGGAGGCTAAGGTTTTGTCAGAGCGAATTGATAATTCCAACACACAGCAAGTTAGCTAGGATTCAAACGAAGCGATTAATGCTTAGAAATCTAGAATCCGTTGATATTTACTCAACTTTTTAGGAAATCTACGGATTATAAATTTTTTAGGATTTTCAAGCATGGGTCCCACCAAAAGTTGGAGGCTAAGGTTTTGTCAGAGCGAATTGATATTTCCAACACATAGCAAGTTAGCTGGAATCCAGACGAAGCGATTGATGCTAAGAAATCTAGTATCCGGTGATATTACTCTACTTTTTAGGGAATCTACGGATTTGTTATATTTTTTGGGATTTTTAAGCATGGGTCCCACTAAAAGTTAGAGGCTAAGGTTTTGGCAACGTGAATTGATAAATCCAATACACAGCAAGTTAGCTAGGATCCAAACGAAGCGATTGATGCTTAGAAATCGAGAATCCGTTGATATTTACTCAACTTTTTAGGAAATCTACGGATTTCCATAATTTTTTAGGATTTTCAAGCATGGGCCCCACTAAAAGTTAGAGGCTAAGGTATTGGCAGCGTGAATTGATAAATCCAATACACAGCAAGTTAGCTAGGATTCAAACGAAGCGATAAATGCTTAGAAATCTAGAATCCGTTGATATTTACTCTACTTTTTAGGAAATCTACGGATTTTAAATTTTTTAGGATTTTCAAGCATGGGTCCCACTAAAATTTGGAGGCTAAGGTTTTGTCAGAGCGAATTGATAATTCCAATACACAGCAAGTTAGCTAGGATTCAAACGAAGCGATTAATGCTTAGAAATCTAGAATCCGTTGATATTTACTCAACTTTTTAGGAAATCTACGGATTATAAATTTTTTAGGATTTTCAAGCATGGGTCCCACCAAAAGTTGGAGGCTAAGGTTTTGTCAGAGCGAATTGATATTTCCAACACATAGCAAGTTAGCTGGAATCCAGACGAAGCGATTGATGCTAAGAAATCTAGTATCCGGTGATATTACTCTACTTTTTAGGGAATCTACGGATTTGTTATATTTTTTGGGATTTTTAAGCATGGGTCCCACTAAAAGTTAGAGGCTAAGGTTTTGGCAACGTGAATTGATAAATCCAATACACAGCAAGTTAGCTAGGATCCAAACGAAGCGATTGATGCTTAGAAATCGAGAATCCGTTGATATTTACTCAACTTTTTAGGAAATCTACGGATTTCCATAATTTTTTAGGATTTTCAAGCATGGGCCCCACTAAAAGTTGGAGGCTAAGGTTTTGACTGAGCGAATTGGTAAATCCAATACACAGCAGGTTAGCTGGAATTTAAACGAAGCAGTTGATGTTAAGAAACCAAGAATCCGTTGCTATGTACTTGATTTTTAGGAAATCTACGGAGATTTATTTTATTTTGGATTTTCAAGCATGGATCCTGATACGAATCTCTTTGGTCCAGGTATTCATGCTAGGTCCCAGAAGGGGATCTGCCAAAGCCCCAAGCTACTGGTCTAGAGCCGACGGCAACATCCGGGGTGGGCGCTCAAGGCCTCTTTTGTATAACCTGGATCTCAGGGTCGTTTTAGGAGGGTTCCGGGAGAATTTCCGAACTGAGTGGTGAAAAGGCGGACAATACAACAATGGAATGACAACGGAAAACAAGATTTTTTCTAAATAACCTTAAATTTAATTAGCTGTGGTTCAGACGGGCCATACATCAATTTTAAACAGAAGAAAACAGACTTTTTACAATTAACAACTTTTTATTTAGAGACTTGATAGAGGGGGGGGGGGGGGTTACTATGGATTGAGCTCACCGGTACGTTGCGGCCGTTACTGCTTCAGATGTTCTTGTAGGCGATCGTTTCTGGAGTTCTTATGGGTCTTCTTCTTAATCGTTTTCATCTTCTTCGTGCTTCTTCTTCCACAGCTACAGCATCACACATAATAGACAAAAAGGGGGGGGGGGGTTGACGGTATAGGCCTTTGTAGCGTTTGGCCTTTGTTCCAAAGGGTCCGGGAAATGGTACACTGCGCACATTTTGGGTTTGTGGTCTTCGAGCGAGTAACACCTTTTCTTTGACCGACACCAACAGTCTTGGCGTAATACCACGAAATACAAAATGTCCGTCGGTCACCACAAAATCTTCTTACTGACGTCACAATTATGTTCATTAGCACCACGTACTCGCTCGGCATTGATTGCACGTAATGGCCAATGGTGCCTAACTCGACCAGCACTGACTTTGCGATGACTTATCATCTTTCAGGTGCACTTTGCTGATCGTCCGTGGTGCGGCACAACACTGACCCGTACATTTTAACTTTCAACGTTTTTTAAGGTATTATCGCTGTTGGGTTTTAAATTCTATTTAGTACGTAAGTTTTAATCACTGTATTCTAATAACTCGTGGAACTAAACCGGCTTGTATGGTAGCGGACAAAACCGGACCGTCACTTCCATCATTTCTCCGGACCAAACTTAAAAGAGAGTTTGACAAAATCTTCCCATCCCCTTTATAGTAGTCGTAAAAAGGGGGGGGGGGTCCTTCCACTACCCACTACCCTTATCCAACTCCCATGTCCTTGATGACAGATATCAAGAACTCGTCTTCCTTTCTAATGATGAGTGGGTCTTGGTAGCGATGAGTTCCTTACACTCTAAATAAGTTTTAGTTATCAAGGTGTCTTACAAAACTTTTAAAAATAAGATTCCGATTGGGCTACATGCGAAGCCTTAACATTTCCTAACCTTACACTTGTTTTCCTTTTTTTTGTAAATAACGCAATATGAAATTTATGTAATATGAAAAATAAATAAACAATCTGAATAATAATGTAAATAAAAAATCTGGGTAATACATAAATTTGTAAATACAAAAATGAATGAATAAATAAATAAAAATAAATAAATAAATGAATAAATAAATAAATAAATAAATGAATAAATAAATAAATAAATAAATAAATAAATAAATAAATAAATAAATAAATAAATAAAGAACAAATCTGCAATCGGAATCAACAACAAAATAGATAAATAAAGACACCTTAAGCTACTAAGCGTAAAATAAACATCACTCAAACACTGAACCGTGGAGACAAACGTTTATCAAACACTTAGACATTTAAACAAATAATTTATACAATACAACATAAAAAAAATATAACAAATCAATTAATCTGAACCATCAGCTTGCCTTTCCACCACACAAATTCATTGTTACCCAAACGATTGGTAACAATTTTCCCCGAGTCGGGTTAAAAAAAATCGAAGATTTTTTTTTTGTTGACTTCCAATGCGACTACTGCTCCACCAGTACCAGTTACAAATCGCGAAATGATTTTTCATGGAGACCAGAGGAGCTCTTTCCCACGATTTGTTTGGCACTAGTGGAGTGAGCCTGTCCATCTTCCATCCTAAACGGTCAAAGTCAATATCGGATGCATCCATTGGCCTTTTTGCAAATCAAATCCAGAAAGTATCAATGTCGAGATCTCTTTTTGCGTCAGAATAAACAGCTTTGGCCTCTCCGTCACAATCGTGGAGAAGAAATAATAATTAGGTTGATTCACGTCGAGCATTTCGCTGACTAGAATATTTTTATAAGCGGCAAGCATTGTTGCCTAAACTACTTATACTACTTATTACTAAGGAAAGAGACAAGAATACTTTCAACTGTCTCAGTTCCACTATAACAACGTCACAAGTTCTTGACTTGGACCAGAAATGTTCAATTTTCACACGTAGAACAACACTCATACACTCACTCATTCATCAAACACACCATTCATTATATGCTACGATTAAAACTTATTGATAGACGGGCCCATTAAAATAATATAAAAACGTTTTATGCGTGAGGTATCATTATCAACTGTGAACTCCCACGCAAGAGTTACAGAGATTGATACCGAGGATTCATGAATCAGCTCACTCAATACGTATTTCTTTATTACTCTCTCGCACATGGCGAGGGAAGACTGTAGTGAAAGTACGATGAGTGAAGCTGTTCAAAATTTAGCGTGAGATGAGTTGTCTTCTCGACGGACGACATAAATTGGGCTGCGTACTGATGTATGACAGATCCCTACGAGCAATTGACGTTTGCTTGTCAAAAAAAAACTCACAACGATGAGACGGCAGATTGGCACAAATCGTAAACATGGCAAGAGATCTCATAATGATCTTGTGCAATGATTGAGGTAAATTTTCATTGAAATTAATATATTCTACTTTTCGTTTTAGGGAATAAATTGCTCTGATGCAATGAACACTTCGAGGAACTAGTAGGAAACCATTTTTTTGAACCGATTTTGTGATTAGTGATAAACATCTGTGAGTGCGTAAAGCAACAAAATGTTGAAGTTTTGTTTGTCGTTTGATGCAGTATCGACTTCCATCGTACGTCAGAAGTGGTGACCGTTTGTGTCGTGGCTCCACCAAAAGTGTTGTGGGTGGTTTTGTCGCTGATGGTGTTTACATGCATCATGCAGTGAATGAAATGCATCATTCTAAAATTTTTTAAAGAAATATAGTGAATGAAATTGAATTTGAAAGAAATAAAACATTAACAGTTTTTGTTTACTTTATTGGGGGAAAGCTAAGGAAGCAATTACTCATTAGGAAATAATCATGCAAAATATTGAATATGGTTTTAGAGAAAGTTTGTATGTCAAACAATTTATCTCGAAAACAAAACATCAGCTTTTGGTGTTTATTTTTTTTTTTGAAACACATCAAACGAATTTATACATAGGGCGAGTTTTCAAAAGTCAATCGTTTCACAACGATTTTTACTCAATCTCACAAACAATTACACAACACTTCTTCTTTTTGGAATTACGTCCTCACTGGGACAGAGCCTGCTTCTCAGCTTAGTGTTCTTATGAGCACTTCCACAGTTATTAACTGAGAGCTTACTATGCCGAATGACCATTTTTGCATGTGTATATCGTGTGGCAGGTACGAAGATACTCTATGCCCTGGGAAGTCGAGAAAATTTCCAACCCGAAAAGATCCTCGACCGGTGGGATTCGAACCCACGACCCTCAGCTTAGTCTTGCTGAATAGCTGCGCGTTTACCGCTACGGCTATCTGGGCCCCCAATTACACAACACACTGAACACTTTAAAACTTTAGTGAACTATTTAGATAACCTAATGCATATTTCTTTTATCACAGATTGTTTGAGGGTATAAAAATCAAGGTTATCATCACTCGCAAGGATTCGCATTTCGCTCCCCGGGATCTTCAAAGCAAATTGATCTCCGAATTGCATACCGACCTGACGACCAAGCTAATGATTTCGCGAATGTGAATAAGTGGAATTTTCTCCGGGATACCGTGAGAAAAAAGGCTTCACTTCAGGCCAAAAGGAAAGCACTTTTTCAAGATTTTACACTGGGCGCCAATTGATACGACTCTCTTTGGTCCAGGTATATTTGCGAGCTCCCAGAAGGGGACCTGCCAAAGCCCCAAACTGCTGGTCTAGAGCCAACGGCAACTTCCGGGGTGGGCGCTCAAGGCCTCTTTTGTATAACCTGGATCTCAGGGTCGTTTTAGGAGGGTTCCGGGAGAATTTCCGAACTGAGTGGTGAAAAGGCGGACAATACAACAATGGAATGACAACGGAAAACAAGATTTTTTCTAAATAACCTTAAATTTAATTAGCTGTGGTTCAGACGGGCCATACATCAATTTTAAACAGAAGAAAACAGACTTTTTACAATTAACAACTTTTTATTTAGAGACTTGATAGAGGGGGGGGGGGTTACTATGGATTGAGCTCACCGGTACGTTGCGGCCGTTACTGCTTCAGATGTTCTTGTAGGCGATCGTTTCTGGAGTTCTTATGGGTCTTCTTCTTAATCGTTTTCATCTTCTTCGTGCTTCTTCTTCCACAGCTACAGCATCACACATAATAGACAAAAAGGGGGGGGGGGGTTGACGGTATAGGCCTTTGTAGCGTTTGGCCTTTGTTCCAAAGGGTCCGGGAAATGGTACACTGCGCACATTTTGGGTTTGTGGTCTTCGAGCGAGTAACACCTTTTCTTTGACCGACACCAACAGTCTTGGCGTAATACCACGAAATACAAAATGTCCGTCGGTCACCACAAAATCTTCTTACTGACGTCACAATTATGTTCATTAGCACCACGTACTCGCTCGGCATTGATTGCACGTAATGGCCAATGGTGCCTAACTCGACCAGCACTGACTTTGCGATGACTTATCATCTTTCAGGTGCACTTTGCTGATCGTCCGTGGTGCGGCACAACACTGACCCGTACATTTTAACTTTCAACGTTTTTTACGGTATTATCGCTGTTGGGTTTTAAATTCTATTTAGTACGTAAGTTTTAATCACTGTATTCTAATAACTCGTGGAACTAAACCGGCTTGTATGGTAGCGGACAAAACCGGACCGTCACTTCCATCATTTCTCCGGACCAAACTTAAAAGAGAGTTTGACAAAATCTTCCCATCCCCTTTATAGTAGTCGTAAAAAGGGGGGGGATCCTTCCACTACCCACTACCCTTATCCAACTCCCATGTCCTTGATGACAGATATCAAGAACTCGTCTTCCTTTCTAATGATGAGTGGGTCTTGGTAGCGATGAGTTCCTTACACTCTAAACAAGTTTTAGTTATCAAGGTGTCTTACAAAACTTTTAAAAATAAGATTCCGATTGGGCTACATGCGAAGCCTTAACATTTCCTAACCTTACACTTGTTTTCCTTTTTTTTTGTAAATAACGCAATATGAAATTTATGTAATATGAAAAATAAATAAACAATCTGAATAATAATGTAAATAAAAAATCTGGGTAATACATAAATTTGTAAATACAAAAATGAATGAATAAATAAATAAAAATAAATAAATAAATGAATAAATAAATAAATAAATAAATGAATAAATAAATAAATAAATAAATAAATAAATAAATAAATAAATAAATAAATAAATAAATAAAGAACAAATCTGCAATCGGAATCAACAACAAAATAGATAAATAAAGACACCTTAAGCTACTAAGCGTAAAATAAACATCACTCAAACACTGAACCGTGGAGACAAACGTTTATCAAACACTTAGACATTTAAACAAATAATTTATACAATACAACATAAAAAAAAATATAACAAATCAATTAATCTGAACCATCAGCTTGCCTTTCCACCACACAAATTCATTGTTACCCAAACGATTGGTAACAATCCCACTTAAAGTTGGAGGCTAAGGTTTTGGCAGAGCGAATTGATAATTCCAACACATAGCAAGTAAGCTGGGATCCAGACGAAGCCATTGATGCTAAGAAATCTAGTATCAGTTGATATTTACTCTACTTTTTAGGGAATCTACGGATTTGTCATATTTTTAAAGGATTTTATGGGATCCAGACGAAGCCATTGATGCTAAGAAATCCAGTATCCGTTGATATTTACTCTACTTTTTAGGGAATCCACGGATTTGTTATAATTTTTTAGGATTCTCAAGCATGGGTCCGGATAAAAATTGGAGGCTAAGGTTTTGGCAGTGTGAATTGATAAATCCAATGCACAGCAAGTTAGCTAGGATCCAGATGAAGCGATTGATGCTGAGAAATCGAGAATCCGTTGATATTTACTCAACTTTTTAGGAAATCTACGGATTTGTTATATTTTTTTAGGATTTTCAAGCATGGGTCCCACTAAAAGTTGGACGCTAACGTTTGGCAGAGAAAATTGATAATTCCAATACACAGCAGGTAAGCTTGGATCCAGACAAAGCGATTGATGCTAAGAAATCGAAAATCCGTTGATATTACTCAACTATGGAAATCTATGGATTTGTTATAATTTTTTAGGATTTTCAAGCATGGTTTCCACTAGAAGTTGGAGGCCAAGGTTTCGGCAGTGCGAATTGATAATTCCAACACACAGCAAGTTAGCTGGGATCCAGACGAAGCGATTGATGCTTAGAAATCGAGAATCCGTTGATATTTACCCAACTTTTTTGGAAATCTACGGATTTTTATATTTTTTTAAAGATTTTCAAGCATGGGTCCCACTAAAAGTTGGAGGCTAAGGTTTTGACTGAGCGAATTAGTAAATCCAATACACAGCATGTTAGCTAGGACCCAAACGAAGCGATTGATGCTAAGAAATCGAGAATCCGTTGATATTTACTCAACTGTTTCTACGGATTTTTATATTTTTTTAGGATTTTTAAGCATGGGTCCCACTAAAAGTTGGAGGCTAACGTTTGGCAGAGCAAATTGATAATTCCAATACACAGCAGGTTAGCTGGGATCCAGACGAAGCGATTGATGCTAAGATATCGAAAATCCGTTGATATTACTCAACTTTTTAGGAAATCTACGGATTTTTATAATTTTTTAGGATTTTCAGGCATGGGTCCTGTTCACGCACAACGCGAACAGTGTGCAACATTTCAACCCTGATCAGTTCAGTCATCGTTTTCACCATCTTGTTGTTGATCTTGTCTATGTAATCCATTTCCCCCTATTCCTATGTAAAACAACCACATAACTAACCTCGAGTCGCTGCGAGTATTTCGGAAGCAGGGATCCTTCAACCGAAAGGATTGCCCTCGTCAACTACTGTCCGTGATCGGACAGGTCCCACTAAAAGTTGGAGGCTAAGGTTTCGGCAGTGCGAATTGATAATTCCAATACACAGCAAGTTAGCTGGGATCCAGACAAAGCGATTGATGCTTAGAAATCGAGAATCCGTTGATATTTACTCAACTTTTTAGGAAATCTACGGAATTGTTATAATATTTTAGGATTTTCAAGCATGGGTCCCGCTAAAAGTTAGAGGCTAAGGTTTTGGCAGTGTGAATTGATAAATCCAATACACACCAAGTTAGCTAGGATCCAAACGAAGCGATTAATGCTTAGAAATCGAGAATCCGTTGATATTTACTCAACTTTTTAGGAAATCTACGGATGTTTATATTTTTTTAAGATTTTCAAGCATGGGTCCCACTAATAGTTGGAGGCTAAGGTTTTGACTGAGCGAATCAGTAAATCAAATACACGGCAGGTTAACTAGGATTTAAACAAAGCGATTGATGC
Organism: Aedes aegypti; assembly: GCF_002204515.2. Taxonomy (NCBI): domain Eukaryota; kingdom Metazoa; phylum Arthropoda; class Insecta; order Diptera; family Culicidae; genus Aedes; species Aedes aegypti. The sequence goes on from NW_018736385.1 coordinate 224,447, forward strand.
TAAGAAATCGAGAATCCGTTGATATTTACTCAACTTTTTAGGAAATCTACGGATTTTTATAATTTTTTAGGATTTTCAAGCATGGGTCCCACTAAAAGTTGGAGGCTTACGTTTGGCAGAGAAAATTGATAATTCGAATACACAGCAGGTTAGCTTGGATTCAAACGAAGCGATTTATGCAAAGATATCGAAAATCCGTTGATATTACTCAACTTTTTAGGAAATCTACGGATTTTTATAATTTTTTAGGATTTTCAGGCATGGATTCCACTAGAAGTTGGAGGCCAAGGTTTCGGCAGTGCGAATTGATAATTCCAACACACAGCAAGTTAGCTGGGATCCAGACGAAGCAATTGATGCTTAGAAATCGAGAATCCGTTGATATTTTCTCAACTTTTTAGGAAATCTACGGATTTTTATATATTTTTAAGATTGTCAAGCATGGGTCCCACTAATAGTTGGAGGCTAAGGTTTTGACTGAGCGAATTGGTAAATCAAATACACAGCAGGTTAGCTGGGATCCAAACGAAGCGATTGATGCTAAGAAATCGCGAATCCGTTGATATTTACTCAACTTTTTAGGAAATCTACGGATTTTTATATTTTTTTAGGATTTTCAAGCATGGGTCCCACTAAAAGTTGGAGGCTAACGTTTTGTCAGAGCGAATTGATAATTCCAACACATAGCAAGTTAGCTGGAATTCAGACGAAGCCATTGATGCTAAGAAATCTAGTATCCGTTGATATTTACTCTACTTTTTAGTGAATCTACGGATTTGTATAATTTTTTGGGATCGAAGATATCGAAAATCCGTTGATATTACTCAACTTTTTAGGAAATCTACGGATTTTTATAATTTTTTAGGATTTTCAGGCATGGGTCCTGTTCACGCACAACGCGAACAGTGTGCAACATTTCAACCCTGATCAGTTCAGTCATCGTTTTCACCATCTTGTTGTTGATCTTGTCTATGTAATCCATTTCCCCCTATTCCTATGTAAAACAACCACATAACTAACCTCGAGTCGCTGCGAGTATTTCGGAAGCAGGGATCCTTCAACCGAAAGGATTGCCCTCGTCAACTACTGTCCGTGATCGGACAGGTCCCACTAAAAGTTGGAGGCTAAGGTTTCGGCAGTGCGAATTGATAATTCCAATACACAGCAAGTTAGCTGGGATCCAGACGAAGCGATTGATGCTTAGAAATCGAGAATCCGTTGATATTTACTCAACTTTTTAGGAAATCTACGGAATTGTTATAATATTTTAGGATTTTCAAGCATGGGTCCCGCTAAAAGTTAGAGGCTAAGGTTTTGGCAGTGTGAATTGATAAATCCAATACACACCAAGTTAGCTAGGATCCAAACGAAGCGATTAATGCTTAGAAATCGAGAATCCGTTGATATTTACTCAACTTTTTAGGAAATCTACGGATGTTTATATTTTTTTTAAGATTTTCAAGCATGGGTCCCACTAATAGTTGGAGGCTAAGGTTTTGACTGAGCGAATCAGTAAATCAAATACACGGCAGGTTAACTAGGATTTAAACAAAGCGATTGATGCTAAGAAATCGAGAATCCGTTGATATTTACTCAACTTTTTAGGAAATCTACGGATTTTTATAATTTTTTAGGATTTTCAAGCATGGGTCCCACTAAAAGTTGGAGGCTTACGTTTGGCAGAGAAAATTGATAATTCGAATACACAGCAGGTTAGCTTGGATTCAAACGAAGCGATTTATGCAAAGATATCGAAAATCCGTTGATATTACTCAACTTTTTAGGAAATCTACGGATTTTTATAATTTTTTAGGATTTTCAGGAATGGTTTCCACTAGAAGTTGGAGGCCAAGGTTTCGGCAGTGCGAATTGATAATTCCAACACACAGCAAGTTAGCTGGGATCCAGACGAAGCAATTGATGCTTAGAAATCGAGAATCCGTTGATATTTTCTCAACTTTTTAGGGAATCTACGGATTTTTATATATTTTTAAGATTGTCAAGCATGGGTCCCACTAATAGTTGGAGGCTAAGGTTTTGACTGAGCGAATTGGTAAATCAAATACACAGCAGGTTAGCTGGGATCCAAACGAAGCGATTGATGCTAAGAAATCGCGAATCCGTTGATATTTACTCAACTTTTTAGGAAATCTACGGATTTTTATATTTTTTTAGGATTTTCAAGCATGGGTCCCACTAAAAGTTGGAGGCTAACGTTTTGTCAGAGCGAATTGATTATTCCAACACATAGCAAGTTAGCTGGAATTCAGACGAAGCCATTGATGCTAAGAAATCTAGTATCCGTTGATATTTACTCTACTTTTTAGTGAATCTACGGATTTGTATAATTTTTTGGGACTTTCAAGCATGGGTCCCACTAAAAGTTGGAGGCTAAGGTTTTGACTGAGCGAATTAGTAAATCAAATACACAGCGGGTTAGCTTGGATCTAGACGAAGCGATTGATGCTAAGAAATTGAAAATCCGTTGATATTAACTCAATTTTTTAGGAAATCTACGAAATTTTATAGTTTTTTTTTAGGATTTTCAAGCATGGGTCCCACTAAAAGTTGGAGGCTAAGGTTTTGTCAGAGCGAATTTATAATTCCAACACATAGCAAGTTAGCTGGAATCCAGACGAAGCGATTGATGCTAAGAAATCTAGTATCCGTTGATATTACTCTACTTTTTAGGGAATCTACGGATTTTTATATTTTTTTGGGATTTTTAAGCATGGGTCCCACTAAAAGTTAGAGGCTATGGTTTTGGCAGCGTGAATTGATAAATCCAACACACAGCAAGTTAGCTAGGATCCAAACGAAGCGATTGATGCTTAGAAATCGAAAATCCGTTGATATTTACTCAACTTTTTTAGGAAATCTACGGATTTCTATATTTTTTTAGGATTTTCAAGCATGGGTCCCACTAAAAGTTAGAGGCTAAGGTTTTGACTGAGCGAATTGATAAATCCAATACACAGCAGGTAAGCTGGGATTTAAACGAAGCAGTTGATGTTAAGAAACCGAGGATATGTTGCTATTTACTTGATTTTTAGGAAATCTACGGATTTGTTATAATTTTTAAGGATTTTCAAGCATGTGTCCCACTAAAAGTTGGAGGCTAAGGTTTTGTCGGAACGAATTGATAATTCCAACACACAGCAAGTTAGCTGGGATCCAGACCAAGCGATTGATGCTAAGAAATCTAGTTTCTGTTGATATTTACTCAACTTTTTAGGAAATCTACGGATTTTAAATTTTTTAGGATTTTCAAGCATGGGTCCCACTAAAAGTTAGAGGCTAAGGTTTTGACTGAGCGAATTGATAAATCCAATACACAGCAGGTAAGCTGGGATTTAAACGAAGCAGTTGATGTTAAGAAACCGAGGATCTGTTGCTATTTACTTGATTTTTAGGAAATCTACGGATTTGTTATAATTTTTAAGGATTTTCAAGCATGGGTCCCACTAAAAGTTAGAGGCTAAGGTTTTGGCAGCGCGAATTGATAAATCCAATACACAGCAAGTTAGCTAGGATTCAAACGAAGCGATTGATGCTTAGAAATCGAGAATCCGTTGATATTTACTCAACTTTTTAGGAAATCTACGGATTTTTTATAATTTTTTAGGATTTTCAAGCATGGGTCCCACTAAAAGTTGGAGGCTAAGGTTTTGACTGAGCGAATTGGTAAATCCAATACACAGCAGGTTAGCTTTGATTCAAACGAAGTAGTTGATATTAAGAAACCGAGAATCCGGTGCTATGTACTTGATTTTTTAGGAAATCTACGGATGTTTATTTTTTAGGATTTTCTAGCATGTGTCCCACTAAAAGTTGGAGGCTAAGGTTTTGTCAGAGCGAATTGATAATTTCAACACACAGCAAGTTAGCTGGGATCCAGACCAAGCGATTGCTGCTTAGAAATCTTGTATCCGTTGATATTTACTCAACTTTTTAGGGAATCTACGGATTTGTCATATTTTTATAGGATTTTCAAGCATGGGTCCCACTAAAAGTTAGAGGCTAAGGTTTTGGCAGTGTGAATTGATAAATCCAATACACAGCAAGTTAGCTAGGATCCAAACGAAGCGATTGATGCTTAAAAATCGAGAATCCGTTGATATTTACTTAACTTTTTAGGAAATCTACGGATGTTTATTTTTTAGGATTTTCTAGCATGGGTCCCACTAAAAGTTGGAGGCTAAGGTTTTGTCAGAGCGAATTGATAATTTCAACACACAGCAATTTAGCTGGGATCCAGACCAAGCGATTGCTGCTTAGAAATCTTGTATCCGTTGATATTTACTCTACTTTTTAGGGAATCTACGGATTTGTCATATTTTTATAGGATTTTCAAGCATGGGTCCCACTAAGAGTTAGAGGCTAAGGTTTTGGCAGTGTGAATTGATAAATCCAATACACAGCAAGTTAGCTAGGATCCAAACGAAGCGATTGATGCTTAGAAATCGAGAATCCGTTGATATTTAGTTAACTTTTTAGGAAATCTATGGATTTTTATAATTTTTTTAGGATTTTCAAGCATGGGTCCCACTAAAAGTTGGAGGCTAAGGTTTTGACTGAGCGAATTGATAATTCCAACACACAGCAAGTTAGCTGGGATCCAGACGAAGCGACTGATGCTAAGAAAACTAGTATCCGTTGATATTTACTCAACTTTTTAGGAAATCGACGGATTTGTATAATTTTTTAGGATTTTCAAGCATGGGTCCCGCTAAAAATTGGAGGCTAAGGTTTTGGCAGTGTGAATTGATAAATCCAATACACAGCAAGTTAGCTTGGATCCAAACGAAGCGATTGATGCTTAGAAAATCGAGAATCCGTTGATATTTACTCAACTTTTTAGGAAATCTACGGATTTTTATAATTTTTTAGGATTTTCAAGCATGGGTCCCACTAAAAGTTAGAGGCTATGGTTTTGGCAGCGTGAATTGATAAATCCAACACACAGCAAGTTAGCTAGGATCCAAACGAAGCGATTGATGCTTAGAAATCGAAAATCCGTTGATATTTACTCAACTTTTTTAGGAAATCTACGGATTTCTATATTTTTTTAGGATTTTCAAGCATGGGTCCCACTAAAAAGTTAGAGGCTAAGGTTTTGACTGAGCGAATTGATAAATCCAATACACAGCAGGTAAGCTGGGATTTAAACGAAGCAGTTGATGTTAAGAAACCGAGGATCCGTTGCTATTTACTTGATTTTTAGGAAATCTACGGATTTGTTATAATTTTTAAGGATTCTCAAGCATGTGTCCCACTAAAAGTTGGAGGCTAAGGTTTTGTCGGAGCGAATTGATAATTCCAACACACAGCAAGTTAGCTGGGATCCAGACCAAGCGATTGATGCTAAGAAATCTAGTTTCTGTTGATATTTACTCAAATTTTTAGGGAATCTACGGATTTGTTATAATATTTTAGGATTTTCAAGCATGGGTCCCACTAAAAGTTAGAGGCTAAGGTTTTGGCAGCGCGAATTGATAAATCCAAATACACAGCAAGTTAGCTAGGATTCAAACGAAGCGATTGATGCTTAGAAATCGAGAATCCGTTGATATTTACTCAACTTTTTAGGAAATCTACGGATTTTTTATAATTTTTTAGGATTTTCCAAGCATGGGTCCCACTAAAAGTTGGAGGCTAAGGTTTTGACTGAGCGAATTGGTAAATCCAATACACAGCAGGTTAGCTGGAATTCAACGAAGTAGTTGATATTAAGAAACCGAGAATCCGGTGCTATGTACTTGATTTTTAGGAAATCTACGGATGTTTTATTTTTTAGGATTTTCTAGCATAGGGTCCCACTAAAAGTTGGAGGCTAAGGTTTTGTCAGAGCGAATTGATAATTTCAACACACCAGCAAGTTAGCTGGGATCCAGAACCAAGCGATTGCTGCTTAGAAATCTTGTATCCGTTGATATTTTCTCAACTTTTAGGGAATCTACGGATTTGTCATATTTTTATAGATTTTCAAAGCATGGGTCCCACTAAAAGTTAGAGGCTAAGGTTTTGGCAGCGCGAATTGATAAATCCAATACACAGCAAGTTAGCTAGGATTCAAACGAAGCGATTGATGCTTAGAAATCGAGAATCCGTTGATATTTACTCAACTTTTTAGGAAATCTACGGATTTTTTATAATTTTTTTAGGATTTTCAAGCATGGGTCCCACTAAAAGTTGGAGGCTAAGGTTTTGACTGAGCGAATTGGTAAATCCAATACACAGCAGGTTAGCTGGGCTTCAAACGAAGTAGTTGATATTAAGAAACCGAGAAATCCGGTGCTATGTACTTGATTTTTAGGAAATCTACGGATGTTTATTTTTTAAGCTTTAAAGCATATGTTTTCAAGCATGGGTCCCACACACAAGTTGGAGGCCTAAGGTTTTGACTGAGCGATGGTAAATCAAATATAAAACAGCAGGTTGCTTTGGGATCCAGACCCGACAAGCGCGATTGATCTAAAGAAATCGAGATCCGTTGGAGATATTTTAACTCACTTTAACATTTTTAGGGATCTACGGATTTTTTTTTATAATTTTTTTTAAGGATTTTTCAAAGGCATGGGGCTCCCACTAAAAGTTTTGTGGGAGAGGGAGGAAAAGAAAAGGAAGGCTAAGGTTTTGGACTTGAGCGGAATTGATTAAAATCATGAAATTCACCCACCAACAACAAAAACACCCACACAATCTTACAGCAAGTTAGCTTGGGATCTCCAACGAAGCGATTGATGCTAAAAGAAAATCTAAGTATCACGTTGATATTTAAC
>NW_018736386.1:0-30700 GCF_002204515.2 Aedes aegypti
TTTTCCCAGCCTATAATTCAAGACGATTAAGAATCATTCTTTCCATTAGCTTACGAAGACACGATAATAAGCTAATAGGTCTTCTACTATCTACTAATAAAGGATTTTTATCAGGTTTTAGAATACTAACTACTTTAATAGAACGCCATTGTAATGGAAATATATTCTGAAAGAGGAATAAATAATATAAGGAAAGTAAATGTAATTTACCATCAACGGGTAAATTTTTCAACACAATAAATTTAATATTATCCTGGAGCAGTGTTATTGGTAATAGATAGTGCCAAATCCATTTCCTCTATTGAAAATTCTTTACAAAGTTCAGCAAAATAATTATAACATTGTTGTTTTTTAAATGTGATGGATGTAGGAACAAAATCAGGAACAAATTTTAGAAGCGAATTGATCAATCAAATCTTCTGTATATTCCAGATCAGATGTAGAAGGTATATTGTAATTTCTTAAATTTCGAGCAACAGACCATAATTAGATAAGGAAGTTTCAGGATCAAGATTTTCAACAAAACTTCTCCAATAATTTCGTTTTTTTAAATTTAGTTACTCGAGTAAACTGAGCTTCAGTTTTGCAATAAAAAATATAATGCTCCCTTGATCCTGAACGCCTAAATTGTTTAAAAGCATTTGATTTTATTTTTCAATGCAATCGTACAATCGTTATCTCACCAAAACGAAATATGTTTTCTTTTCGCTGGTCCCAATTTTATTTGCTTACATTGTGATTTATATAAACATTCAATTAAAATTTGTGAAAAACTATCATAATTTTGAAGAGGTGAAAGCGAATAATCAAATTTATTGAAAGCAGAAGAAACCAAGTTTGAAGATTTATTCCAATGTACATTTTTCGTCAAATCATGAACATAACCCAAGTAACCGTACAGCTGTATATAGTTGCATTAATATCACTTTATATGCTCCTATAAAATATGGCATATAAAGTCATACTGCATTACATGTCTCGTTAATGCAGTATTAAAGTGGAAAAGGGCGCTATTAAAGTGTAAATACGGCTACATTTCCTAGCTCTATGCTGGCAATAGCTAAAGTATAGTTACTGTCTGTACCGTATAAAAGCTTTAGCCAAAGTGTATTTAATGCATGAAGGAAAGGATTGAAAATAGAAACACAATTTTTTTTTGTATTTTTTTGTTCGTTGGATGTCAGGTCAGCGTTGCTTTTTTTTTGCCGATTCATATGTGTATTTTGTTTACTCCCTGTTGCTGGGATTTTAACCTATTGTGTGATGTTTTCGATGACTCGCCGCGCCTATCCTCCGGACCATGAATGCTGGATGTCATGGCCGGGAAAATTGTGCAACTTCAAGCAGCTCCCTTTCATTGCCAGTGATAAATATTGTCGATTGAAAGTGTGTAAGCAGCTCAGGATTACGTCGAATCATGATAGTGTTTTTAGTGCACTTATTCCTTGTGGTTCAAGGAACAAGTGTACCGAATACGTTTTAATGATCCGATGCAAGCGTGCACCCTTATCACATTTTTTGGACTCTTCAAACTTTGTGATAGTCCAATTTGGGGTGAAGTGCGCAATAAGTAAGTGGACACGACTGTTGCACTTACAAGTTTACCACGGCTGTCGTTTTTTTGCTGTTGAGATTTTGTTTTGTTTTCATTGTGTGGGGCTAAATCTTCACGTTTTATATATCGTTTTAGCATCTCGGAACATTGAATCGTCGATAGCCGTGTGGTGTGCGCACGGGCCTATCAATCGTAAGGTTTTTGGTTCAATTGCAGGCTGTTGCTTATTTTTTGTTTTCAAATTCTGGTTTCTCGTAAGATAAATCTACGAATTTCAACAAGATTTCTTGTGATGAATTTTCATTAGGGATATTCAACTATTTCTATAGTCTATTTGCCTGAGTGAGGGGAAGGTTGACAATGAATAGAGCAATGAAATCTTGCCATTTTTTGTTGCGATGAAGCATTGAGTAAGATGATGCAATGAAGCATTGAATGGTGACCGTATATCACCCATTAATGCACATTTCACTGCTACAACAGAACAATGCTACATTGTATTCATAAAATGGAATTAAAGCATTACTGCACGCATATTGCAGAATAAAAGCAATAATGCATTGCACTCGTTGAATTAAAGTTAAAATACGGGAATGCCTTAATGCTTGTGGTTACTTGGGAAGGTTCTGGACTCAATTGCCCACGGAGAGGATTGTGAATGGAAATTTGAATGGGATCATCAATTATTTTCCAAGACGACTTCAAGTACAAACTATTTGAACAAAGCGATAAATCAATAGGGGGAGATCCCCAGTACCGGACACTTAAGCCACTAAATTCATAATTCGAAAACTATTGATTTTATGGGTTCGTGTTACCCATTTGTGATAAATATTATCATTTTTATAGTGTACAAAAATAAATTTGAAAATATAAATATGAATTTTGACAATGCATTTTGATGATGTTTTTTAGTACCAAATTGATCGATTTTGAAAGGTGGCACCCAATACCGGACACGATCTGGAAATGCTTTGAATTCTGCAAATTTGAACATCATTGAATGTGTACACTATAGGAATAGTTTATAATTACCAATTAAATGCATTTGCAACATTTACAAGAATAATTTGCGTTTTTCTTAATTTGCAAGATGCCCATCAAAAAACTCTTCCATATATGATGGAAAATAGCACATTTTACGATGTTGTTCTGAATGTTCATTCTTCTTCATTTTATTGCATGTTTGATACCATGATCGACGGAACCCATGAAAAATGAAAGTATTTTGAGACACTGACGCAATAATTACAAAGATATCATATAACAAATGAAGCTGTCCGAAACTGAGGACAGAAGGTGCTTAACGAAAATTGTAATTTGTCCATATTTAGTTCAATTATGGTACAAAATACTTTCATTCTATCAAATTAGGATCATGTTCGATCATGCTTGCGTGATCCAAAGTATTTTTCATATTCATAATAATTACTAAATAGGCTCAAAAATTAAGGCGATACGTCAAATTTTTTAAGATTTTCAAACTTTCTACTTTTTTAAAAAGGCATGCATATTTTAAGGATTCGTTATTCTACGCAAACATTAGTCTAGCATAATAGCTTTCTTTTCTACTAATACACCATCTTCCCTACAGGAATGACGAGCAGGAGGCACAGCAATCCTAGTAAATGATCCATCGTTCAAAATATTTAAATTTAATTCGTCGATTAGGTCCATAATTAATGATCCTCTACCATCGGTCATCCCAGTGAACACAAACTCGTATACGATAGCGTATAAGAGTACAAAAGTGAAGGCGATATACGTACATGCGCCATAAGGCTGCATGCATGATGTACGTATATCGCCTCCTCCTTTGTACTATTGTATACCATCATATACGATGGTGTGTTTACTGGGATATCACTGCCTCAAGCAAAATGATGAACATTCAAGGCACCAAGAATGTAAAATGGAGAAGGAACAGAGTTCAAGATAGTTTTAAGTTCTTGTAGAGAAAATCTTGCTTGTGGAGGAATATATAAACAAATAATCGAAAATTCAATGTCATTATGTTTGACAGAAATAGAAACATTTTCAATTTGAGAATCCAATGAAAATTCTAAAATTTGAATTGAATATTTTCACGAATTTCAAACATGATCCCACCATATGAAATATTACGATCTTTGCGGATTATATTGAATGAAGGAATACTAAAATATTTAGTATCTACTAACCACGTTTCATTTAAACAGAATATATCAACACCACTGTTTGAAGGTAAAGCTTTGAATCGGTCAATTTTTGAAATAATACTTCCACAATACCATTGCAAAATATTCAAGTTTTGGTTATTTCTTTGAGCCATTAGATACAAAACAAAGAACTAATGAGTGGTCCAAATGAATTTAGTTTTTCAAGAAAAGTGGCTAAAAATGGTAATTTTTTTATCAGGTTCTTCCAAAAATCATTCACTTCCAAAAAATCGATAATATCTTCCAAAATGTTCATTAGGTTCATTATTTTGATTCCTATTATTCTGAGAATTATTTTTAATTTTATTACTTTCATCAAATTTGTCAGAAGAAAATACGGAAGTGCGTTTTTGGAAACCAAGAATGCTCTGATTTTCATTTAAAGAATTCATGGAAGGAAAATTTTTATCACAAGATGTTGAAGGTTGAGGTTCAAAAATGTGATTGTGATTGTAAGATTTATTGTTTCTTTTTCTTTTTATAGGAGGCTTATAAACAAAATTATTTGTTTCCTCTTTTGACTTCTCATTGCAATTATTTTCAGATAAAGGTTCGAAAAAAATTATGAGAGGCAATGCCATCGGAAGTTTTAATAGTATCAGAATAAGATAATTTATGTTTATTTTTTATTTTCAAATTGAATTGTTGTTGATGTGCAACATATACTGAACACTCCTTCAACAAGTTATGTTTTTTTCCACAATAAACACAACCCATCAGATTTTTTTTACATTCGGATTGAGTATGAACTCCACCACATTTGGAACATTTTGGTTTATTATTTAGGCTGATACAAATATTAATTTTCTTTTATGTCAACCCCTCCCCCCCCCCCTTCAAAATCCGAAAATGTTGAAGGGGAGAAAAAAAGATTCATTTTTTTTAATTATTAAAGTATAAAACAGGTAAAATATTGATCCAGAGGACGATTGAAAAAAGTTTAACAACTATGTTAGATATAAAAAAATGTTTTTTTTTTTCATTTTTATTTTTTTGTTCCTTATTTACTTTTATAAACCCCCCCCCCCCCCCCCCCCCCCCCCCCGGTACCTTCCAAGTGGTCACGGACATAAAAGAAAAATTAATATTTGTATCAGCCTTATTTTTATGAAAAAATCAAAAATAAACCTTTAATTTTAAATTACACAGAAAGCTCCATTTTTGATACTTTTTTTTAATTTTTACATTAGAATCATAATGATAAACAGATGTTTCGGACAAAGTTTCATGATGGAGAAATTTTAAATAAAAAAAAGTTTTTCTAGGAACAACTTTTGGTCGAATTTCAATATTTTGTTGTCAAATTAAACACGTTCTGATGATACAATAATAATTTTGAAACATATTCTGAACCATAATTATTATTATTATGATCACTGCCCTAGAAGTAGCCCTTTTCGAATTATCGAGCTTGCTTTGTTGTTCGTTTTCCGTCTGTTTTGATGACAATTTGATTCACTGGTTCAGAATGATTTCAAGATTCTTATTGTATCATCAAAACGTATTTATTTGGACAAAAAAAAAAACAATAATACAAATATAAAATTATGAAAATCGTCCGAAAGTTGTTCTTAGAAAAACTTTTGTATTAAGGTACCCCGGGGCAACTGGGACATAAAAAAACGATAGTTCAAACAGATTGTTCAATATAATTCAAAAATGTCAAAATTTAGCAAATCCAACAACACGATCACATTTTGGCAACATATTTGCTGGTGGTGTGCATGAATGTGATCGAATAATTTCGAAATTGTGAAAACCTTAGAAGAAAGATGGACAATGAGCCATTAGACGCAGTTTCCTCGCTAAATGGGGCAAGTGGGACACGTCCAGTTTCATGCGTTAAACCACATCAGTAAGTCAACCATTGCAATAATATGATTGATAAATCATAGATTTTCAATTCTGAGTACACATTTGATGTACATAAGGAATGAGCCATAGAATACGTAACGTTTTAGGAAGAAAACGTAAATGTAAGATTATGTCATTTCGCGTTTAATTTTAACTAAAAAATCCTCACTAAAAGCGTAAAGAGGTATAAAACAAGTTCAAAATATATCATTTATAAGTTATCAATCGAAATGCAGCACGTAAACTTTCAATAATTGACGAATTTTTAAATATTTTTTATTATTTGTTACTACTGTTATGCATGGTGGCTAACCACATAGTGGGATGGAACTGTTTTTCGCAACTACTGACTTTGGTAGAAATCTATATAAATAAAAATGGAATGGTGTTTGTATGTCACGAAATGGCTTGTTTGTGTGTATAAAAATACCAGGATATTCTCCGGGAAAGTTAAAAAAAACGAGCGCGAACGAAACTGTCATTTTGTATGGGACGATCAATAGCGTTTTCAAACAGCCTACTTGATGGCAAGACGAAGTTTGCCGGGACCACTAGTATCAAATAAAGTTCAATAAAAATTATATAATAATCGTTCTCATGATGTAAGGTACCGTGGGGCAAGTGGGTAATGGATTTCGCATAGTTGGGATTCTTCAAATTCTAGAGACCTTAAATTAAAACAAATGAGGTCGTGTATAATTTTTAGCTTGACTCCCACCAAATATAAGCAGTATACTGAAATTGATGTTCATGTAAAATTGAAGAAAAAAGAACAGAAAAAGTTTTTGAAAAAGGTCTCTTTACTTTTCATTTGCCCCACAGGTAAGGCAAGTGAAAAGTTAATCATTTTGACCAATAAATCCAAAAACTAACAGTCACATTCACGATTTCTACTACCTTTAACATTTTTTAAGGCGTCCCAATGAACAATAACATAAGTAACATGTAAACAAAGAAAACTTTTTTCTTGTTAATTGAATTTTCTTCTGTTCAATTATGTTTGTTGAAATGATTCGACAACATTATAACTGCAACATTTCCAATGCTAGTTCTTACATCATGGGACTGCAATCAAAAATCAAACGTAATCATTCAATAAAGTATTTAGAAACTTTTTTATGTGGATACACATATACCCCATTTTTTTATGTTTTGAACTAGCTTTACATAGACATTCCACAGGATTTCCGTGCGTTCTCTTATATTGGAACTTTTCAATCAACGTCTTCCTTTTAATCGGCGGTCCGAAGTAAACTTATTAATATCGTAATATTTGGCAACCTTATTTTTAGAGAAGTTCCATGATTTTGGCCATGATAATAGCATTTAACGCTTTGAGTAGTGTTTCTTGAATTATCAGCGCGTTTTGTTGTTCTATGATACAGTGAGAGGCAAAATAAAGTGCCCACCTTACCAGTTTTCGAATTTCTCTCATTGATTTGGTTCAAATTAAAGTTAACACACCTAAATCTTTTGTGATATTTTATTTTTGATGTTCTTTTAAAGTTGCACTTACGAAATTTTGATAAAAAAAAAGAATTTTACTTAAAGAAAAAGAAAATCAATTTGTATTGAAAAAAAAGTAGTGACAAAAATAAGTGCCCACTTCCTTCTTGGCCCCAGAAAAGATGATTTAAGAAAAATAAAAAGCAATTTAATAGTTAATGTGTCCTCCTTTGGCCTTAAGGACTTGCTGGAGGCTCTTCGGCATGCTTTTCACCAGGTTTTGTAGGTGTTGTGGATCTAGTTCTTCCCAGGCGCGCTCCAAGGCTTCAAAATAATTATTTTTGTTGGTAACACCAGTTTTTTCAACCCTGGCATCGAGAATCGCCCACAAATTCTCGATGGGGTTGAGGTCTGGGCTTTGTGGAGGCCATTCCAGCGGTTTAATCCGACAAGACCGGAAAAAAGACTTGGTCTTCTTTCCAGTATGCTTCGGGTCGTTGTTCTAGAGAAATATGAATTTCTCTTCAAGGCCCGTCTGGATCAGCGAAACCTCCAGATTTTCCAGCAAGATGTTAATGTAGGAATCTGCCATCATTATTCCGTCGATTTTCACGAGGTTTTCTACTCCACTCCATGAAAAACACCCCCAGACCATCACATTTCCTCCTCCATGCTTCACCGTTCCTTGGATGTGGTGCTCTGCATCACACACGAGCCCGCCGCTCTCGGTTAGACAGCTCGAGCTTCAGGAGCGCCACATCCAAGGAACGGTGACGCATGGAAGTGTGATGTGATGAAATGTGATGGTCTGGGGGTGTTTTTCATGGAGTGGAGTAGGAAGCGTCGTGAAAATCGACGGAATAATGACGGCAGATTCCTACATTAACATCTTGCTGGAAAATCTGGAGGTTTCGCTGATCCAGACGGGCCTTGAAGAGAAATTCATATTTCTCTAGAACAACGACCCGAAGCATACTGGAAAGAAGACCAAGTCTTTCTTCCGGTCTTGTCGGATTAAACCGCTGGAATGGCCTCCACAAAGCCCAGACCTCAACCCCATCGAGAATTTGTGGGCGATTCTCGATGCTAGGGTTGAAAAAACTGGTGTTACCAACAAAAATAATTATTTTGAAGCCTTGGAGCGCGCCTGGGAAGAACTAGATCCACAACACCTACAAAACCTGGTGAAAAGCATGCCGAAGAGCCTCCAGCAAGTCCTTAAGGCCAAAGGAGGACACATTAACTATTAAATTGCTTTTTATTTTTCTTAAATCATCTTTTCTGGGGCCAAGAAGGAAGTGGGCACTTATTTTTGTCACTACTTTTTTTTTCAATACAAATTGATTTTCTTTTTCTTTAAGTAAAATTCTTTTTTTAATCAAAATTTCGTAAGTGCAACTTTAAAAGAACATCAAAAATAAAATATCACAAAAGATTTAGGTGTGTTAACTTTAATTTGAACCAAATCAATGAGAGAAATTCGAAAACTGGTAAGGTGGGCACTTTATTTTGCCTCTCACTGTAATTGCGAACCTTGTATACCTACTTATAGCTACCTAAAGAGAAAACGCAAATTCAATCTCTGAGAAACTTTTCACTTGCGCGATTAGAAAATTGGCGGTGTTTCAATTTAGTTATTTTTAGGTCTATACTTTATTTTGATTCTTTTTCTCTGTCTTCGATCAATTTTAAAATCATATTTCAAAAATAAAAATAGAAAAAAATATTAAAAAAAAGTTATTTTTTCCCTATTCAACGATTAAGTAATATAAGATTGATTTTTTTTGGTAAAAATCGTGCGTTTGAATGTTTTAGTGCTCTTCTTCTTCTTTCTGGCATTACGTTCCCACTGGGTCAGAGCCTGCATCTAAGCTTAGTGTTCTTATGAGCACTTCCACAGTTTTTAACTGAGGAGCTTACTATGCCAATGACCATTTTTGCATGTGTATATCGTGTGGCAGGTACGAAGATACTCTATGCCCTGGGAGGTCGAGAAAATTTCCAACCCGAAAAGAACCAGTGGGATTCGAACCCACGACCCTCAGCTTGGTCTTGCTGAATAGCTGCGCGTTTACCGCTACGGCTATCTGGGCCCAGTGCTACTGTCTAGGAAAATGTTTGAAACGTGTAGAAAAAGTTTTGATTCTGGTTAGACTGACCATTTTTTCATTTATTTAGTTAACATCTAGACAAATAACACTGAATCAACAATTTCACGCCACAATACTTGGTTCGTGGCCGCATCTCTCCATCCTTCGTTCTGCCCCACACTCGCCAAATAGATACGCACTTGATCCACCCACCTAGCTCGCTGCGCTCTACATCTTCTTGTACCAACCGGATCCGAAGCGAACACCATCTTTGCAGGGTTGCTGTCCGGCATTCTTGCAACATGCCCTGCCCATCGTATCCTTCCAGTTACGGAGACGAACCAGCCACTGGCTGAAAGTCTCCTTAATAAAGATAAAATAAATAATAAATAAATAAGTATCCTTCCAGCTTTGGCCACATTCTGGATACTGGGTTCGCCGTAGAGTTGGGCGAGCTCGTGGCTCGCCACACACCGTTTTCCTGCACACCACCGAAGATTGTCCCAAGCACACGACGTTCAAAGACTCCAAGTGCTTGCAAGTCCTCCTCGACAATCGTCCATGCTTCATGCCCGTAGAGGACTACCGGCCTTAAGCGTTTGGTACATGGTACATTGGATGCGGGCGTGAATCTTTTTTGACCGCAGCTTCTTCTAGAGGCCATGGTAGGCCCGACTTCCACTGATGATGCGCCTCCGTATTTCATGGCTAACGTTATTGTCAGCCGTCAGCAAGGATCCAAGGTAGACGAACTTGTCGAACGTATCCCCGTCTATCGTAACACTGCGACCTAGGCGAGCCCTGTCGCGCTCGGCCCCACCAGCTAGCATGTACTTTGTCTTGGTCGCATTCACCACCAGTCCAACTTTTGCAATATTGAACAACAGGCACGACAGTCCATCACCTTGTCGTAGTCCCCAGCGGGATCCAAACGAACTGAAGTGTTTGCCTTCACACAATTTTGCACACCTTCCATCGTCGCTCTTATCAGTCTTGTGAGCTTCCCGGGAAAGCTGTTCTCGTCCATGATTTTCCATAGCTCTACGCGATCGATACTGTCATATGCCGCCTTGAAATCGATGGAAAGGTGATGCGTTGGGACCTGGTATTCACGATATTTTTGGAGGATTTGCCGTACAGTAAAGATCTGGTTAATAACTTCCCACGAACTCGTTTACTACAGGTGACAGACGACGGAAGATGATCTGGGATAATACTTTGTAGGCTGCATTTAGAAGGGTGATCGCTCGAAAGTTCTCAAATCTAACTTGTCGCCTTTCTTGTAGATGGGGCATATTACCCCTTCCTTCCACTCCTCCGGTAGCCATTGGCGTAGGAACAGGGGGGGCCAGGGGGGCCTGGCCCCCTCCAGAACCATCCAGCCCCCCCCCCCCAGAATTTTTGATGATAATAAAATTAAAAAATTAAAAAAAAAACAAACAAACAATTTAACTTGCAGCAAAATCTTCTGAATCAATCTAGGTACATGACTCTTGTTACTGACAAAAATTTCTTCAGTAGTTACGTTATTTTATGTTGTAGAACACTATAGCGAGAAAACCTCGCTTGTCTTATACAGCATCAGCGTGATAGTTCTGACTTTGGTGAATCACGCGACAACCGAAAGCTTATCCATCCGGCTGTCGATCGATTGGTTACTGTTAGAACTAGCTTCATGTTGTATGCGGTAAGCACAATTTTTCTGACATATCCATTACCAAAAATATCGTGGTATGAAAAAGTGGAAGTTTGATCCCAAAAAATAGTTTTTTTTTCTGAACAATCCAATTAATTCTGTTTCAGCATAGAGCAGCACTGCAGTCTGATTTCTCATGTTTTTGGAGGATACCCTGCTCGAGGTGTGTGGTGATGATGATTACCCTTATGAGAATCCACTAAAAAAATCCATTTAACTTCAACTCGTATGATGTCCGAAAAAAATAATTGAAAAAATAGACAAAGTTACTAAAGGAATTTCTCAGACAATACATAGCGGGAATTCTTGTAGAAAAATAAGAATTTTTCAAGGAATTTCGGCATGGCCAAGTTTTCTTCAAATGAATGGTAGAAATTTAACATGGCGTAAAAAAAAAATGTAACAAAATCGACCATAGTGACCTTAGCTCTCTTTGATTTTGATTCAATTTTTAAGTAGTTTTGCATGATTAAATTTATTGCTTGAACAATATTTTTTCAAGAAAGATTATTAATTCCAAAATTATTTGATTAATATTCAACAAATTAGTAGCACAATTTTTCAAAAAACTTTTCGATATGCATTATACAATTTTAGTTTAATCAAATACCTCAAGGAATACTTCAGAACTATTGCAAATCTTTTCGAAATAAGTCAAACAATATTGTTGGACTTGTTCATACTTTCAAACAGTGTTGCTCAGACTCATTTCCCCGAAAATAACATTTTCCGAACTACGAAGCCACGAACCACTACAACCATGCTCTATCCTCCTAAGATAGAAAAGCAGATGGTTAAGCTTGAGTACTGCCCACAAAATCGATCAATTTTGATCCCAGAGAGCCACAATTCAAGTTTCGGTGAAATGAAATGAGTGAGTGAGTGAGTGCGAATCATTTCACCGAAACTTGAATTGCGGCCCACCGAGATCGAAACTGTCGGATCCCATGTGCAACACTCAAGCCCAACCACCTCCCCCTCCATCTCAGGAATACAACGCACAGTTATAACAGTTCAAGGCTTCACAATTCGAATTTCGGGGAAATGAGTCTGATCAACACTGCTTTCAAAGCGAATTCATCCTGGTGGACATCCACTCCTATGTCAACTTTTTATTATCAAATTGGTTTCGGAAAATGTTCCCAGATTTACCCTAAAAATGTTACTTTATCTTTCAAAAAGTTTTTCCTCGCAATTCCTCCAAAAAATAATTAATTCTGTTAAATCTAATTCAGAGGTATTTCGCTGAAAGTTCTATTAGAAATTCTTCTTTGAATTGCTTTAAATAGTTTTCCCAAAAATTTTATTACAAATTCTTCCTCAAATTTCATCAAAAGTCGTTAAGAAATATTTCTAAAATATTTCACAAATTGCGTCAAAAAGTTTTCTATGTTTTCTTTTTTAGAAATTTTGGTTCAAATCCCCGGATCATTCAAGAATTGTAAAAAAAAAATGATTTCAAAACATCCCTTACCCTATATTATAACTGGGAAGGAGAAAAATTATTAAGATATACATAAAGAAATTTCTATTGATTTTCCTTAAAACACTTCGTTGGAAATTGGTTCTTGGTTTGAATTTTTGTGCGATACGAAAACGTAATTTCTAGAGGCTTTCTGGCAGAATCCTGGAAAAACCAGAAATCAAGGAAGGATAGCTTTTAAGGATAAAAAAGATTCTGATGGACCTTGAGAAATTTGTTT
This sequence comes from Aedes aegypti, assembly GCF_002204515.2. NCBI lineage: Eukaryota > Metazoa > Arthropoda > Insecta > Diptera > Culicidae > Aedes > Aedes aegypti. Next base: position 12,543 of record NW_018736386.1, read on the forward strand.
TATTTGTTAATTCATTAGAGAATATTTTACTATCCTGTAATTTACCTGTAGAGAAGATATTATAAATTATCTTTCATTGTACCATTGCCCACCTATTGTTCGACTTGCTTCAACATTTTAATGTTTCTTCTTCCTTCGCAAACCACTTTGAGGAACCTCGTACAAATATTTCCATACTCCAAAAAGCATCGTTTTAAAGAATCTAAATCTAATTATACAAATTGTGAAAAATTACAGAATTCTTATGCGTATGGTTTCTTATTCCTGAAAATCCATAAGGAATTCCTCAACAAAATTTCAGAGTAATGCAGAAGTTTTCACTAAGATTTAACCCTCTCTTTCCCATGGTAGCACAGGTGCCACCGATTTTCAACGAACGGTAGCTAAACCGAATTGGTACGAGTAGCTCAATAATGATTGGAATAAATTTATTATCAAACATCGAAATAAGTGACCTTAGGGTCAAACTATTGGAAAACAATCAACTAACTATTGAAAAACAATAAAAAAATATTGTGATTTTCAATAATATAGCTTATTTGTAAAAACTTTTTGTTTTTTGAAACGCCATTTTGATAGTTAAATTGTCAAACAAAGCTGTGGGAAAGAAAGGGTTTAATTAGAATCTTGCATTTTCACGTTAAACTTCTACAGTACTACAAAATAGTCGATAATAAAACCTTCAAAAATGTTTGTTTGGAATTTCTAGAGTTAGGAAAAAATGGGTTCTATATCAATATGTTCACCATAGTATCATGAATCTTCAGAGTTCATACTAAATATTATATAAGACTCAAGTTACAAATACTTTCAGTAAAAATTTCATACGTTTTAACATGGATCATTTTCTATTATAAAAGACGTCGAAAAAGAATACGATTTTATGTAGTAAATCCTACAAGAACCACTTGAGCTTTTCTGTGAGGTACATTGTTAACATGTTTTAGAAATTCTCAAATTTTACGACAGGAATTCAGTGATATTTTCCGAAGTATGTTTAAGCTGCAATTATTCAATAACTTATCAACAAGGTTATTTCAAACCTTTCGTTACTTTAGAAATCTGATATGGAGTGATTCATAGAGGAATTTATAAAGCAATCCCTAAAAATATTAAGTTTTTCCAGGAGTAGTTTTAGACCCAAAAAATTGAGTGTTTAAATTTTTATAAGTCTTTTTATATGGAAGATTCCTGAGATTTATATTCGCAAAAAATGAGTTATTTCTAGAACCTGAAAGAATACTTGATGGAACTTCTGGAGATTTTTTTTAAGATTAAGAATGAATTGCAAGTGTTTAGTGAATCTGATGAAAAAAATGTTCAATTAAAATCCCAAAAGAATCGTTAGTGCGGTTTTATGAAAAAAAGCTCTGGAAAATGCTAAGATGAATCTTTGGTAATTTTTCAGAAGAATCTACAAGAAACAATAACATAATTCTTTAATAAATCTCTGTACAAATTACTCGGGAATCTTTGACTATTTTCACGGAAGAGATGTTGCACCTTAATTTTAGATAAATCAAAAAAAATAATTATCTGTGAAAAAGTACAGATTTCTTGCGGAGAGCTTCACTGAGCAATCATGAATAAAATTTCCCAATTGAATTCTTTTAAATTGCTCAGGAAATTTTTGTGGAATATTGCTAGGAATCCTTACAGTAACACCTGGAAGAGCCAATTAATATTTTTGCAGGATGTCTGGATAATTTTGCTACGATTTCTTCAAACAATTCTATAGAGAAACCTTAGAAAAAAATTCAAAAGCAAAGTTGGAAAAACTGTTTTTGAACTCTCTGAAGAATTCGTGGGATGAATCCTTACTTGTTGATTGTGAAGTCATTTTTGGTGAGAATCCTATATATTTTTGTTCTATATTTTGGAGAAATCCTTAGAAATCCTAAACAAATTATTTATGAACGCAGGGGGATACTTTAAACTTACAATTGGAATTTATATGTAATGTGTACCTAGAGGACCTTCGAGGAGAAAGTATTAAAAGAATTTGTAATGAGGAGTTCTTCAAACGATTTTTTAGGCAGTTCGATAGAGATTCTTCGAGAATTTTTCTGATGAGATCAAAAAGTCTGAGAATGATTCTCTTGGGGAATCCCAGGACGAAACTCAATGAAAACTAGTAAAGGAGTTCTTAAAAAAAAAAAAAAAAACTGAAAAGTGCGAACATAATTCATGAATAAATTCCCGTAGGGATTCTCAGAGGAAACTCTTCAAAGCACATGATTTAATTCCTGAAATAATCAAAGGAGAAACACAAAAGACAATCCTTGTGAGCTTTTTGCTAGAATTCTTTAAAGATTTTTGACTGGTTGTAACCTGTTGAATCTGTTTCGTAGCGACGATTGAAATTTACAAATATCACTGATATGCCACGAAATGAGACAAAATTATAAATGAATGAAATCGATACAAATCTGTAAAAACTACCAAATTTGTGAAAATCGTGATTATTGCGACCGACATTACTTCTGTAAAACAAGTATTTGCTAGCCCCCCCCTAGGCCGCCTCCAGAAAAAAATCCTAGCTACGCCAATGCCGGTAGCTGTTCTGTTTCCCAGATTGTGCCTATCAGCTGGTGCAGACAAATGGCCAGCCTCTCCGGGCCCATCTTTATGAGTTCAGCTCCGATACCATCCTAACCAACAACTTCATTGTTCTTGAGCTGATGAATGGCATCCTTAACCTCCCTCAAAGTGGGGGCTGGTTGGTTTCCATCGCGCGCAATACTGACGAAGGCATTTGCTCCGTTGTCCCGTCCTTCATTGCCTGTGCTCTCAGCGCCATTCAGGTGTTCGTCGAAGTGCTGCTTCTACCTTTCGATCACCTCACGCTCGTCCGTCAAAATGCTCCCTTCCTTATTCCTGCACATCTCGGCTCGCGGCACGAAGCCGTTGCGGGATGCGTTGAGCTTCTTATAGAACTTACGCGTTTCTTGAGACCGGCACAGCTGTTCCATCTCTTCGCACTTCGTCTCCTCCAGGCGGCGTTTTTTCTCCTGAAAGAGGCGGGTCTGCTGTTGCCGTTTCCGTCTATAACGCTCCACGTTCTGCCGGGTCCCTTGCTGCAGCATGACCGCCCGCGCTGCATTCTTCTCCTCCAAAACCTCCTAGCACTCCTCGTCACTCCGTCCCACGTACCCGACGTTGCTCTCAGTTGCTTTTACTGTTTTCCAGCAGTCCTCAAGAGGGGCTTTATCCAGTCAGAGTCGATGTTAGCGCCACGATAGGTCCTGACGTCGATAATGTCGGAGAAGTGCCGTCCATCAATCAGAACGTGGTCGATTTGCGATTCTGTCTGCTGTGGTGATCTCCAGGTGTATCGGTATGGAAGGCTGTGCTGGAAGTACACTCCCGTGCAAAAGTTTGAGTTCACCCCCTCAAAAACATACAAAAGTTTTCTGTCCATATCTCTGTGAATACACGTCCAATTGAAACTCTTAAAGCCGCATTCGAAAGGCAAAGAGTTATTCTTCTTCGTATGTATTTTTCCAATAACATTTTTCAAATTTTGTATACTAAATTTTTAATTAAAGTTGTTACATTTTTCAAAAAACACCCTAGAAAATCATATCTAATTTTCTTTAATACCAATATTTCAAAGCAAAGTGTTATTAGAATCGTAATCTTATATTCCTTGAAGAGACCCCACGAAATTTTGGCGGAAAAATCTGGAAAGTATTCAAAATCAATGAAGCAGTCAGTCAAGTCATCGTGCAAAAGTTTGGGTTCACCTGATCAGCACGCACATAATTTTTGTCAATATCTCGGCCATTTTTCAACCGATTTTAATAGTTTAAAGCTTTTTTGAGCGCAAATAATGGCGCGTACATGAGTGGTCTGAGATTTCACAGATTTAAGTAAGTTCAGGTGAACCCAAACTTTTGCACGATACACCATACTGAGGGGTAAACCCAAACTTTTGAACGATGACTTGACTGACTGTTTTATTGATTTTGAATACTTTTCAGATTTTTCCACCAAAATTTCATGAGTGCTCTTCAAATTATATAAGATTACGATTCTAATGACAAATTGATTCAAAATTTTGGTCGATCCGATGCTGAGGTAATTAGATATGATTTTTCAGTGTGTTTTTTGAAAAATGTCCCAACTTTAAGTACAAATTTAGTACACAAAGTTCAAAGAATGTGTTTGGAAAAATACATACGAAGTAAGAATAACTCTTTGCCTTTCGAATGCGGCTAAGAGAGTTTCAATTGGACGTGTAATCACAGAGATATGGCCAGAACACTTTTGCATGTTTTTAGGGGGTGAACCCAAATTTATGCACGGGAGTGTAGGTGCTACGAATGGCCATATTCTTGGAGGCGGCGAAATCAATTAGTCGTAGGCCGTTTTCGTTCGTCAGCCGGTAAGCACTGAACTTTCCAATAGTCGGTCTGAACTCCTCCTCCTGGCCAACCTAAGCGTTCAGATCTTCATGATGATTTTGACGTCGCGGCTTGGGCAGCTGTCGTACTCACGTTCGAGCTGCGCGTAAAAAGCGTCTATATCATCATCAGTGTGGCCTTTGTGCCTCAACTTGCACATTCTCTCATTGATCGGCCACCACCCGATCAAGCGCCTCTGCATATCACCCATCACTTTAAAAGTTGTTCCCAGCTCGTGTGTGTTGCCGCAGCTCTGGTAGATGGTATGGTTACCTCTAAACACTCGCACCATTGATCCCTTCCAACACACTTCTTGCAGCGCTACGATGCCGAATTCGCGGTCCTTTAACACGTCGGCGAGTATGCGTGTGCTCCCGATGAAGTTGAGAGATTTACAGTTCCACGTACCGAGCTTCCAATCGCTAGTCCCTTTACGTCGCTGTGGTCTTCGGAGTACCATAGTGCGCAGTTTAGCTTAGAGTCCTTCTCTGACACTCGGACGATGATCAGCCGCCCCTGACATGGGGAACAGACGCTGCTGTGAACCGCTCCTAACATGGAGTACAGACGATCAAGGTTTGCAGAAGCAAAAGCAAAAGCAAATCCCCCCTTCCCTGTCAGCATACGACCAAAGTTCCCACCGGTGGTTGGTTATCCGATCTTCCCCAAGGTTACTCGTACCCCGGCCAGTACTACGAGGAGGTAGGGATAGGAGTTGCTGGGCAAGAGGGTAAGGACGACCGCACAAAGGAGTCCATATTATTCCTTCAGGTACGCGAGGTACCAATGGTACGCCATGCCCAGCCATTTACCAACCTTTCTGGTGCTTGTTTCGATAGGTCCCACTTACCCCGGGGTATAAAGATATTTTGGGGTATGTTAGACTATAGAAATTTTCATATGAAATGAAAACAAAACACCTGTTTTTCGTAAGCAGCTTACATTATATTCGATTCAGGAAATAATCTGCGGCTTGAAGTTTGCCTACCTATAGGGGCACAAATCCACGGCATTCTTTCACCTGACCCAGACTTGACCCAGTGACCCACCGGAATAACTTCGTCCACAGGAACATTTCCGAAATCCTCTGGTCACTTTTAGAAACTAGATATGCGAGCCAGTATACTGCCAAAATATTATATGAATCCATTATGTATTTGCTGAGAGATGAGGGTTTTAGTATTTTTGCATTAATCGCATCAGTTACCAGGTGAATCCTGATCATGCAGCTTCGATCCTTCCCCACTAACAAAACTCCTTCCCATGACAACCATGGATATGCAGAGGTGTACTCGGTCTCTAGTAACAATGGATGTCATACCAACATTCCTTCCCTTCCACGATGACCTTAAGGACATGGCCGGCGCCGTTATAGATTTTTTAATGTTTGGGAGTTCTCGAGTGTACATTGAAGATGGAAAGCTACTCTCAAGCTTCAAGGTTCCTTGTACTACTTCGATTATTCTGGTAAATCACGGAGTAGCAACTACGAATTGTACGGTCATCTATGCTTATGCTACACATGGCAGTCTACTCGAACAGAATATAGTGCGTTTAGTATTATGCGACTTCCATGGAAAAAGCCTCAAGAACTTAGAATGCTGTCTACTAACTACCGCGGTGCACCGACTTAATTAGAGAGGATGAATAAAAACCGTTCAGACTTGGATAAATATTTTATTACGAAAAACACTAAACCTAGTTTTGATCAAACTCTTAATGTAGTTTTAAAAAATTAAAACTAAATTACATAAAAGTCGGAAATGAACAACTTTTCCCGTGTAATGCACTTTCAGTACGTAGTTTTTGCTTGAGACCGGTAATCGTCTTACTCATCGATCTCTTCAATTGTCCGCATCCTGCTTTTGCTGTTCGAATACATCAGGGGCCATATCAGCATCCTTGTTCTCCTCAATAAGGCGATACTCTTCGGCAATCTTCAGGCACTTTTGTGCCATTTCGATGGCCTTGGCTCGTTTTTCGTCGTTTAGTTGCGTCACGCCATACAGCATCCGTAGTAGATCTGTATCGAAAATTTTCTCTGCCAGTGTTTTATTAGATTGATGATATTGTAAATGATGACAGTGCCACGGTATTGCACTTCCGGGCTCGGGTTGGCAACCAACGTGTTGAAGGCTTCCTGCCAACAGGTAGGGCTGAATGCTTTTTCGCAGCAGATGTCACTAACCGATGTAAGGTAAGCCAGTGCTCCCGATGCGGCAACTGCAGTGTCCTCGTCTTCTTCCATTGTAAGCAACACCAAGAACTTGACTCGGTCATTCTCGCCTTCATGCATCTTGACAACGTCAGGGGACTGAACCATATTACACATGACTTGAGTAGCTGCCCCGCTGCAACATCATGTGATCCTCTGTCATGTAAGTTTCGATTTTGCTGATACCTTGTTCTTTGATGATGCGCTGTCGGGTGGATTCGTTCATAGACGCAAGATTGCAAAGAGCCATCAATGCTTCAAAGTTCTCCAACGAGGAACAGTCTGGATGCAATTGATTGAGTAGAGGCCTTATGACTTCCAGATTTCTCTGACCTGGGAAAGCAGTTTCAGGATTGATTGTGATGCCAATGCGAGACAATGCTTGAGCAGCGTGGCGCTTTCCGTTGGCGGTTCCCTTCAGAGATAAAGGAATCAGTACCCTTAGCTCCGCCTTGTTGAACCACCTTTCCGCGAACTTCTTGCTCACTGCAGAGTGCGTTGAAAACACGAGCAATCATTTCTTTACTGTTGTCGCTTTCAGTTTTGCATAAGGCAACCAAACCGGAAGTAACTCCTTCATTAGCGAGAACTATTATACGACCACTCACAAAGTCCGGGTCATCCAACTCGTGTTCTTCCGGAATGTGATGCTTTGCGAACTTGGCAAGTTGTACCAATTCCGGAAGAAGTTCCTGCTTTTCGTATGCGTTGACCAAATTGACCAGCGTGGTTACGACACCATAAATCGCCGACTGATCTCCAGTTTTGGCCAGTTCAATCAGCGCTTGTATGGCGGCACGATCTTCGACCAATTTCTCCTTCACGTTCAGCATCCAGCGTGAGATAAGCCAAACCTTCGGCGGCAAACTTTCGAATGTCTTTATCTTTGCCGGGCTTGATCAAGAACTTCCGACAAGCTTCGGCAAGTTTCTTCGTCGAACCGTCGGCGAATGGGCGAATCGATGCATCCAAACCACCCGAGCTTCCCAGCTTGCAGAGGCCAACCAAAGCTCGAACACGGATTTCCTCGTTTTTGGAAAGTGTAACAGCTTCTTCAGGATTTCTGCACCAGTTTCGACCCAAAGCCCTTGGCCCTTGTCCTTCTTAGATGCAGCGGCGATGATACATTCACATGCAACCTGCAATTAGGGGAAGAATTGTAAGAATGGTGTTAAAAAAAATCAGTTCAATTCCAATTCCAGAAATAATTCCCGAATGCCTCAGTATTCGAAATCGAATGACATCATAGTTTTCATGTTTTTTCAACAATTTTTGATAAAAAGTTCAATATTTCATTTGACTTTTAAATATTCAATTGCATGCTATGATTTTTTGATGTAGTTTCTTCAAATAGCTATAAAAGTTTTTTTTCACAATTGACAAACTTTATGCAATTTCAGAACATCAGAAGCAGCACACGCAGAGAACTGACAATCGAAATTCATGCATTTTGCCTTATGAAAGATGGAACGGTTATCGCAATACAAACGCTTTATGTTTCGTTTTAGCATCACTCAACACCAAGGCGTCGATAGGCGCGAGGTGTACGACCGAGCCTATCGATCGCAAGGTCCTTGGTTCGATTCCAGCTTGCCGCGAAAACTATTTTTGTTTTCAATTTCGGTTTTCATAAGGTAAATTTATGAATTTCAACCCGATTCCTTGTGGCGAATTTTCATAAGGGGTTCCTATGTTTATCGATAGTCCATTTGCCTGAGTGCATTCCTTTTTTATGCATATAGATTAACAATTTTTTATTACTTTTTCAAAATCGACGTACACTGCCGTTATACGCATAATTGTCCCATGTTACTTTTTGGTGCATTTTGACTTTCTGTCATCAAACAGTTTATTTTTACGTATAGTTTTAGAAAACACTTACCAAAAATTAACTTTGTTCGGAAACTCAATGAAAAGCCAGCCAAGTCATTGGTCCCATTGTTGAATTTCCACGCATAACTGTCCAACTACTTTATTTCTACGCATAACTGTCACACTATACAATTCGCTGCGCTAATCTCGAACAAAATATTCAGTTGTCAGTTTTGAATTAGCTGGTGCTTAGGAAAATCGTTTTGAACATCTTTTAACGTTGGCTTTACATCCATGTGCAACACAACCTGTTTTATGTGTTTGTATTACCGGGGGTGCATTCATTCCTTCATGCGAGTCTAGACCTGACATCAAACTTGATTGAAATTTTCAATATCAAAAATATTATTTCCCAATCCGTTTTTCAATGAATTTCAGTTGAATTTTCAGGGTCAATCACAAATTTTTTTGAACCCCGTCATCGATTAGAAAATTCACCGTGATTTTGGATTCATCACGAGGAGTAACTGAATAATTCCACTTAAAGAATCAAGTAAACACTTTAATTTCGAGTTCATGGCTTGCGACATATCAACTTCATGATAAATGATAAGTCTAAATAAAAATAGTTCGACCGTTTTTGGATGACTTGGTCACATGCTGGGTTTTCCGAAATACCGTTTCACTGGTGGAATTGGCCATTATATTGGCGAATCTGAAACCTGGCTTTGACATATCAATTTTCAATGAATTTGGCAAATCAAGTCTACAGGTGGTTCGAATATATTTGAATAACTTGACCACATGTCAAATTGTCCTGAATTCCCGGTTCCCTGGGGGAAAACATCAAACTTCATAATTTCACAACTCAAAGCTAAAGAAGGGTAACACAGCGTAAATAAAAATGACATTTTCGCAATGTCTCTAGGATCAAATTATGTGTCTCGAGTAGATTTGGGGTTGCTGAATCTAATGCTATTTTCATAAATGTTCCAGCACGTCACAATTTTTAGCTACAGTCATCGAAGTTGTATAAAACACGAGTTTTATTGATGTTTACATAAAATTTAAAATAAAATTTATCAAACTTTGTTTGTGATCTAATCACCAAGCATGCTAGTTTGCACTTAAAACTTTCATTTTAGATACAATTTGGTTGAAATTACACGATTAAATTTAGATTAAACCGGTTTTTCCAACATTTCGCGAACTTTACATCATTTGTCCATTTAATTCAATTGCAAAGTATATGTAATGTTTAGTTTTTCGGTAGTGAACAACCCTCTGAAACTCTTTGTAAAATGACTGCAATAAAACGAATTCACTACAGGTAAAACTTCAAATTATTTGTTGTTCGTCATCCAAATTACAGTCACTCGGACTTCCAGAAACCGAGACACAGAGCCCAATCTTGAGCATTTTGTATAGAAAAAATGCTGTTTGGTTATTGCTTTTGTGTCACTGACTGTAAGTAGCTCTCGTACGGTTTTGATAAAATTAATTAAGAAGAATCATAACATGTCTTCTGAAACTGTTTTGGCAATGAATTCCATTTTTCACATTTTTTCGCTGTGTACATCACTTAAATTTTGCATACAATCAACTTGCGTTGAAAAAAAGGTAGTTTCGATTCTATAACATTCCCCAGAAAGCTGAAGCCTTTGCGTGTATCTCATATATGACAGGCTAACGTCTTATGTGGATGTGACATAACAAGTACATAGATATTCATGATTATTGTTCATACAGTAAATTCCCATAAAATGTACAAACGATATGTTTAATTCTACACAACACATTTCTTTCAGTATTATCTTATCAATGATATGGGCGAAATATATCGATGGAGAACTCGTATGGTAAGGTTAGCATAAAATGAGTTGGTATAAAAATATTTGGCATAACTGTATGAAACACTGAGTGGCCATTTGGCATAATGACCATTAGGCATCCCACCATAGTCATGCTCCTTGTTTCAAATAGGATGTATTTCACATAATGGTACCGCGGGGCAAGTGGGTAAATGGGGTAAGTGAAATAATTGATATATTTAACTGAATATGTGAATTAACGTCTTAAATTCATGCGTAAACCTTTGAGGCCATTGAGAACATTACGATAGGTAAGAGATTTCTGAGATTTTCAGCCATTATTGCATAATAGAGCGAAAGATTGTTAACCTGTCAACTATAACTCCGTAACAAGTTGGCGGCGTGCAATCTTATTTAATATTTTAGCGGAAAAAAGTTGCGGACAATAATTTCTGTACCACTTATAAGTTGCCCCCTCTGTCAGTTTTAAACTGCAATAAAAAAGTTTTGGAATTAATTCGACATAGACCTAAAAATAACCTAATTGAAACACCGTCAATTTTCTAATCACGTGGGGCAAGTGAAAAGTTTCTCATTAGAGAATGAATTTGTGTTTCTCTTTAGGTAGCTATAAGTATACAAGCTTCGCAATTATCATAGAACAACAGAACGTGCTGATAATTCAAGAAACACTATATCAAAGCGTTAAAAGCTATTATCATGGCCAAATCATAGAACTTCTCTAAAAAAAGGTTGCCAAATATTACGATATTGATATGTTTACTTCGGACAGTCGATCAAAAGGAAGACGTTGATTGAAAAGTTCCAGTATAAGAGAACGCACGGAAATCTCGTGGAATGTCTATGTAAAGTTAGTTCAAAACATATAAAATGGGGTATAGGTGTATCCACATAAAAAAGTTTCTTAATACTTTATTGAAGGATTCCGTTCGATTTCTCCCCAAGAGTTACCCGACGTCATATCCGATTTTCTGAACAAATAACGAGCGTTGTAAATTCTACAGAGCAGAAATGCAATTGCAGTCTCATGATGTAAGAACTAACATTGGAAATGTTGCAGTTATAATGTTGTCAATCATTTCAACAAACATAACTGAACAGAAGAAAATTCAAGTAACAAGAATAAAATTTTCTTTGTTTACATGTTACTTATGTTATTGTTCATTGGTACGCTTTAACAAATGTTAAAGGTTATAGAAATCGTGAATATAACTGTTAGTTTTTGAATTTATTGTTCAAAACAATAAACTTTTCACTTGTCGCACTTCACTTGGAGCAAGTGAATAGTAAGGAGACGTCTTTCAAAAAAAATTCTGTACTTTTTTCAATTTTACATAACAATAAATTTTAGCATACTGCTCATATTTGGTGGGAGTCAAGCTAAAAAATATACACGATCTTATTTGTTTTAATTTAAAGTTTCTAGGATTTAAAGAATACCAATTATGCGAAATCCATTACCCACTTGCCCCACGGGATTCCGGGACATTTGGCCGAACGCCATTTGGCCGAATGCCGTTTGGCCGAAATTGAAAATAATAGATGATAGATGATAGTTAGCATGATTTTTTAATGAATTTCAAAGAACATTTTATTCTTAAAGAAGGATAAATCATCATGTATGTACAGCTCTTTAGTATTAGTTCAAGAAATAGTCCATGCTGAAAAAAGAACATCCTAAATGAAAGCAATTATTAACTTCTCTGCTAGCGGTAATAGTAGCCAGCAGAGGTTTTCGCAATGCGTTTGTAGTCAGCTTTTGACAGTAACTAAAAGACAGTTTAAGATTTATTCGTCTTCTGTAGCATCGGTTCGCTTCAATGCTTCCAATCGTATTAGGCGATTTTATTCATAGTTCTAGCAAACACGAGTTTTGGCTTCTTCTTTTCTCGACGGAGAAACAGTGAGCCTATTTGACGTTAACTGAATCGTTCGATTTATTGATATACGAAAGCAACGGTGCAGAGTTAATCTTGGAGGAGAATGAATCTTACCTAAGTTAACCCTTACGCTAAATAATATGTTTTTAATAAGATTCTTTATGAGCGTATTATAAGCCATAATTCCAATAAACTATGAAAATTATTCAAATATGAAAGAACAGCCTATGATCAAAAGAAGGAAACATCTCTTATAAAAATTAAAGCAAGTGTAATGCAAAAAAATATTACATCAGTATAACTACAAAGATCTGCCGGTAATTTAGAGAAGGTAAAATATCCAAAAAAATCTAAGATTTATTATTACAATAGTTATGGAACCAGTACAAATCGAAAGAATAGCCTATATTTAAAAGAAAAAAAATCTGATGAAAATCAATCAGGAGTAAACCTAGCACACCGTTGGTAATCCAGGAACGACTTTGAGTCTTGATGCGAGATGGATCGTTTTAATTATTCTCTTGGATCATCAATATAGCGACAAATATGACGTTTGGCTACATTATTAAAATCAATAAATGAATTACCTGATTAGTTATTGGGCCACACTTATGACTCCTACTTATCAGAGTTGAAGCAATTTTTTTTTCGTGATTCGGCCAAACGGCATTTGGCCAAATGACCCGTTCGGCCAAATGACATTCGGCCAAATGGCGTTCGGCCAAACGGCGTTCGGCCAAATGGCCGGACACCCCCCACGGTACCTTACATGAAAGTTTTTGAGAAAGCATTGAATAGGTTGAACTAGTGAACTGGTATAAGATGTTCAGTGAAATATATGAAAGAAATCCTGGAATTCTAGAAAAAAAAAGCAGTTGGTAAATAGCTTAGCTAAAGATTTTTTGGAAAATTTCTTGAGAAATCTGAGTGGTTTCTTAATAATAAAACTCAGGTCAGATTCATTAAAAAATACAGTTGGTAAGATCTTCTTCTTTTTTCTGGCGTACGTCTCAAATGGAACAAAGCCTGCTTCTCAGCTAAGTGTTCTTGTGAGCACTTCCACAGTTATTAACTGAGAGCTCTCTTGGCGTTGGACTATTTTTGCATGCGTATATCGTGTGGTAGCTACGAGGATACTGTATGCCCTGGGTAGCAGTGGTGGAAACGTTCGCTTCACGAAGCACCTCACGAGTGTAAACTAGAAATCCTTTATAAGAGAGATTCGCGGAAGCTGACATTTCTGTCAAAGTATGAGCCAATCGAGCAGCGAGAACTGACAAAGTGTGAGCCAAACGAACACGCGTAATTTTTTTTTAACTTTTCTTGAGGAGTAATGTAATCCGCTTGAAATTATTTCGGTAAAAGTAATTTGCATGAAGCAAAATATATGAAATGTTTTACTTTTTTGAATTTTTGTCAATGCGATTTTTAGTTTTTGATTTTTCGGCTGTTTATTAGTTTTGATATGTAGCTCAAAGATCTATAACGAACAAAATACACTTTATAGCAATGAGGAAGTCATGTCCGTGTTACAATATTATTCTCGACGCCGAGTAAAATCAGCACTGCTGGTCTGTTGCCAAATCATTCCATTTTACTTCCGCTTATCTCTCTATAAAGGATCACTAGTGTAAACCAACGCAAAACAAACATGACAGACTCGCGAACAGGGTTAGTGTTTGTACAGTTTGTACACATTTGCTCTGAACAGCTCGGAATACGTTACGAATCACTTTAGCTTCGTTTACTCACGACAAATGCGAGTAGTGATCCTTTATAAGAGAGATTCGCGGAAGCTGACATTCTGTCAAGTGTGAGCCAATGAGCAGCGAGAGCTCATCGATTTCAAATCGACCAACTTTGGCATAATCGCCATTTGGCTTAATAGCCGTTTGCATAATTGTGAAAAAAGTTGAATTTGATCAAATTACTTCCATTAAGCAAAGGGATGTTGACGAGCTGCTAGCAATCGTACATTCCGTTGTCAGTTATTGATACAACACACTACTAATCTTCATTTTCCATGGAAAACAATATCCAATTAAGCTCTTTTGGAATTGCATCATACATAACATCCAGAGTCATTATGTCAGGGATTTTTAGCGCATTTTTATCAAAATAAGCCCAATGCATTAAATATGCCATGTTATTAAAAAAAAAGAAAGAACCTGATATTTTATGATGCATCTTGCTTGGGCACTTTCATGATTCACTTTGGCATGAGGGGTATTACTCGGCCGAATTGTCTGAAATTTGCAATAAGAAGCATTTTAATACGACACATATTGTGGCCAAATATAAGCTTTGTTGCTTTCGAAAAACCCACTGCCGAAGTGAATCAAAAGTGCCAATAATAGGATCCGGCTCCTTACGATGAATACTTTCTGTTCGCGCCAACGCGAAGTTTCCGTTTGTATGTGTGTCCCTCACACCCCTGTCCCTACTAATCCGAGCCGCCGCGAGTATATCGGCCTCCAATACCAAACTAACAACCACCCCAAATAACTCACACACACGCACCACGTCGTTAGTTTTGCTTCCCCTTTCCATCCTTCCGAGCGACATGATCGAATATATACCTGTACGCAGTCAGCCGACCAACCATCCATCCCAGCTATGTATTGCGTGAAGACACCCGCCCGAGCATCGTTCGCTCAGTAATACATAGCATGCAGTGGAAATTTCCACCATCGTCCCACACCGCTGCGCATGCAAGTTGTTGTTACCTACAGCCTATTTAAGAAACTTGCATGCGCAAGATTCCATTCAGTTCTTTCCAACCATTATATTATTAACCTCGATAGAAATACAGGTAGTTAAGTAAAGTGAACCATACCGCTTTCCCTCCACCAGTGGAAACCAAACAGCCTTTTCCAAGGCTAGAGTTGTTAAGTCCCCCTCCAGTCGAGCTATCGGTCCTGTGCCTGTTGCTCCCGGCAACAGGTGGACGGAAGATCATCCGATCTTTCCGTTCCCGCTCACCCGAGCAAAGTCCAGTTGCCACGCCGCAACATTTGGTCCAATCGAACCGGATAGAGGGTCCAGTTCCGTGGAACTGCCAACCGCAGCCGTGTGTGTGTCGTCAATCATCCGATTGAAACAATCCTCCCAATGCTATCGCCGATAGCAATCAGCATTCCTACCGAGAGGATTGCTGTAGTTCCTGCCCCCGGTAGCTCGACCCAAAGTGTTAAGAAAGAATATTCCTGGTTTCCATTGGCGGAGAGGCGACGAAATTCCCCAAGTGTAGTGAATAGACAGTGAAAAAGTCCGAGCACATTTCCCAATCCGAAAGTGAGTCGCGCGCGAGTGAAAAAGTTTCGAAACATTTCCACCCGAAAGTAAACCGCGCGCGTGTGTTCCTGTCCAGAATGGCCGAAGTGAAAAGGCTGTTCGCCCAACGCAGCCTCGTCGAGCTAAAAGTGAAGCGGCTCCAGGAGCAGTTGGTTGACAGGGATGGTACATCCGACCAAGTCTTGCACGAGTGAAGCTTTACGAAAGTGAACTCCAGTTCCTGTACCAAGAATACCAGAGAGTTGTACGGTGAGATCCTGTCCGCAATCCAGAAGAGAGATTTTCAGAATTGGATGAGGATTATCAGAGCTTCGAGAACCTCCATTTTGATGCCTGCGTGTTGGTGGAAACGATGTTGCTTTCCTTTCCGACCACCGATAACAGGTATCAGCATAGTCGAGCGTCATCAACCAACTATTCCCTGCGACCACTGTGCCACGCTGGCGCACCCCGCTCGTACGTAGTCGATCCCCGAGCCCAACGACGGAACAATCCGTTCCGATTCCAGACGTGATGGAGGAGAAAAAACACGTCGCCACTGGAAAGCATTCCCCAGAGAAGCAAACTGTACCCAGTCCAAGCCAACGAAGTGAAGGTGAGTTCGAGTGCATAAGCCAATTCTGTCGTGCAGCACCAAGCGCTGAAGGTTCCGCGAAATTGAATCCTGAGGTGGACCAGCCCTGGTCCGTTCCGAGGGTGATCTCGCCGGAGGTCATCCAATGCAAGTCGGCACCCACGCCGATTGTACCGCCTTCTGATGTTCCAACACTTCAGAAGTTCCCCTGTGAAGAGAGAGTGGCTAGCGCTGAAGCTTTTTGCCAAGAAGCCGAAACCTGTGTGTGGACCAGCCCTGGTCCGTTCCGAGGGTGATCTCGCCGAGGTCATCCAGGGCAAGTCGGTACCCACGCCGATTGTCCCGCCTTCTGATGTGCCAACACTTCAGAAGTACCCCCGTGAAGAGAGTGTGCCAACCAAAAATGAGCAACCCGCCCATCGAGAAGAAGATTCCACCCACCGTGGAAAAGTGCCAACGTGGTCTGAAGAGGTGACAACCGTTGCCTACGAAGACACGTCCAACCCTCCGTGCAAGCTGAGAAAGCATGCTGCTAATCCAGCAAAGACGACCCCAGAGGATTTCCATGTCGGCAATAAGTCAAACCCAATTTGTCGACAGCCTAAGCAACATTCAATCCTGTGAAGCGACGAACCCGATTCCAGTTCCAATCAACCTGGTTGGAATCCGTTCGAAGCCGACGCCGTCCCAGAGAGCTGCCGGATGTGGTGCGTTACCGAAGACGTTACTTATGCCACCCGGTTTCCATCCACCGCCCAGGTTGGCATCGATGCCAACTGACGTACTTCCAGTGCCCAAGAATCCAGCAGCAAGTTTCCGACCATTCAAGTGCGCAACCGGTTCCCGTCCGGTACTCCACGGTTTCCCTGTGTGGCTGGATTCCGCTTAATTCTCAACGAGTTCCCGAGTGCGATCGGATTGTGTCTGGTCGCGAAACGATTCCCATGTAGGACCAGATTCCGTCCAGCATCGATCCCGTTTGGCCGAGTCATCCCGTTTGGCCAGTCATCCCGTTTGGCTGGATTCCATCCAACGCCGCAGCGATTCCCGTGTGTGGCCGGATCCATTCCGGCATTGAAGCATTTCTCCAACTTGACCGAATCCAATTCGTAGTGAAGCCTTTCCAGCGCGTGGCAAAATTCCGTCCAGCTTCGAAGCAGCTATCCATTTGACCGGATTCCGTCGAACGCCCCAACGATTCCCGTGTGGCCGGATCCATTCCGGCATTGAAGTATTCTTCCAGCTTGACCGGATCCAATTCGATAGAGAAGCCTTTCCAACGTGTGTTCCCAGATGTGGCCGGATTTCCTCCGGTAATGAAGCAGCCGTCCAGTGTGATGGGATACCAGCCGGTGTCCCAGAGATTTCCAGCCGCAAGCGTGTTCCATTTGGTGGCTAAGAAGTTCCAGTATGTGGCCAGAATCCATCCGATTCGTGAGCAGCCATCTTCTGCGGCCGGACCACGTTCGGTTCTGAAACGATTCCCGCCTAGTGTCGAATCCCATCCGGCACCAGAGAAGCCTCCAGTTGTGACCGGTATTCCTCCTCCGGATGTGACCGGTATTCCTCCTCCGGTTCCCAAGCCTCCGGATGTGACCGGTATTCCTCCTCCGGTCCCCAAGCCTCCAGATGTGACCGGTATTTCCTCCTCCGGTTCCCAAGTCGTTCGGTTGCCAATCGAAATGAATCCAGTGCTGATGTTCCTGCTGCCGACCGGTATCCTTCCGGTATCCAAGCAAGCCCTGCCGTCCATCGAAATACCTGCGAGTTTCAAGCCGGTTCTGATGCCAGCCGGCATCCCTCCGATGGTTAAGCCACAGATGAGCGAGATGTGTCCAGCGAAGCACCCGTGTCCAGTGTCAACCGAAGCCATCCGGTATCCAAGTGGTTGCGGTGTCCAACCACGATTCCACCGATAGCGAGGTCAATCCCGACGATAGCCGGAATCCATCCGGCGAAAGACGCCACCAACCCCGTATGCCCACCGGAAAACGTCCGGTATTATTGAGCGAAGCCCACCCGAACCAGAGATTGACCGAGAAGATGATGCCGCCAGTCAACCCGACTGTGGTTCCAAGCAACCCATACCATTCCCTGTCGGAGAAACCACCAGATGAAGCCCCCATGCGACGTCGAGCCAGCAAA